>NC_064864.1:57753816-57933816 GCF_024139225.1 Suncus etruscus | reverse complement strand
CTCATGTATGAGTATTCATGAAAAGTCACAGAGAATAATTAAAGGCATGACTGCAAATGATGCTGAAGGCAATGGGCTCTCCTCAAAGACATTATTCTGCATCACAGCCACAGCATTCATTTGCGTATGATATTACTTTTGTCTCCTTGGCTGCCGTAACAAAATAGCAGACTTCCTATCTTTAACAATGAAGAGTTAATTTTCTTAGAATTCTATAATGTGATTAAAAATTTCCTGATAAAATGTTTCCCTCTGGGTTATATAAAGTCACCTTCTTATTATATGGCCTCATAATTATTCCTTAGTATGTGCAAAAAGAAAGAGAAGAAGAAAGGGAGAAAGTTACAGAGAAAGAACATGAGGGAATAAGACTAGAATGAAAGGGAGAGTGGAGTGGAATAAGATGGGGGGAAGCAATGAGGGAGAGAAAGCTGACTTCAGTATTTCTTTTTTTTTTTTAATTTTTATTAATGATTTTTATTTTGACCAAAGTGGATTACAAATCTTTCACAGTAATATTTTAGGTTATAGTGACATTGAATCAGGGGCATTCCCACCACCAATGTTGTCCTCCCTCCACCCCTTTTTCCAGCATGCATCCCATATCGCCTCTCCTTTGCCCCTCCACCCTGGACTGCTAGCATAAGTGCTCCCTTCTGTGTCTGGCTTGTTGTAGATTGGGTATCAATTCTGTTGTAGTTGGCTTTGGATTTGGTTTTTAAGTCTGATCATTTTTTATTTCTACTCAGTGTTCATACGACTGTTTGGCCTTGGTGCCCTCCGTTATTTTCCCCTTAATTTGTGGGCAGAACAAGATGGTTCAAGCTATGTGGTTCTGTTCGAAGGTAAGAAAAAAAAGAAAATATAAAAAGGGGCAGGCAAAAATTCAAACAAGCAAAAAACGGAGGAGTCCTTCTAGAGACTATAAAAATCAGTTTAAGAAAAGAAAGGGAAAAAAGGAAGGAAAACATAAAAATAATACAAAAAAAAAAGCAGACAAAAATAAAAACCCTGAAAAGCACCACAGTAATAAAGACAACAACCAAACACTAACCACAGTCTTGAAATATAGACAAATCAAAGCACAGGAAAAAAAAAAAAAAAGGAAAAGAAGAAAAGAAAAAAAAAAACAAGCAATAACTTCAGTATTTCTGTTGTCTTCTACTAAAGACAGTAATCCTATTGGATCAGAGTACCTTCTTATGATCTCAGTTTGGCCTTAATTTCATTCCTATTTGTCCCATCACCAGATACTGACACACTTAGATTTATGGCTTCAATATATGCATGCTTGAGAGATACAACTAACCAAGCTACAACATTATGTCTCTTTTTTCCCTCATGGACACATATGCTTTTTCCCAATAATCTAAAATTCCTGAATTCATTCCATCATCACCTCTAAATAGAGAAAAAGTCTAAATAAGTCTAAAATTTCACTTAAAAACAATATAAATCAATTAAGGTAAAGACTTGAGGTAAAATTTCTTTCTAGTTGTGACTTGTGAAGCAAGTTTTCAAATGCTGTAAAATATGATGGTAGGAGAAGCAGAGAATAGATTCACATTTCAAAATGGAGAAATTGAAAAGAATATGGGGGTAACAATACCTAAGTAAGTCCCAAACTAAGAAGAACAAACTATTTTATACATTTTGCCTTGAGATTAAGCCTCTTGAATACAACATATATTCCTTTTAGATCTTCAAGTCAATGAGCTTTCCCCAGAATATTTGCAAAGAATTTCTACCACCAAGCATTCAGTCATAGTTTGCTAAGATTTTTAAACTATGGTTTAAGCCACCATGGTTTAAAAAATTTTAATTTCTTTAGAATTGAGAGGTAACCCTGAAGATCTCTGAATCACCTTAATGCCTTTTTTTTCATATTTTTTGAAGAATAATATATAGTCACAGATGAATAGACCCAATAGATACCTTTCATTTTATCTAGATTTGCCTCTCTTTTGCACTGAATACCAGCTGTTTTTCATTGGAAATCCATTTTATGTCCCTTCTATAATTATTTTATAATGATTATTATTGACCCTTCAACTAGCTCAACTAATATTTGTTGAGCTTCTACTTTATAAACTAACATGGTGGAGAACAAAGAATCTTTGCACTTTCATGAGAATTTATATCCCAGTAAAGAATATAACTAGATAAAAAGTATATATATAAAATGATAAACACTGCTGGTGAAAAAATTGAGGCAAAATAAAATAACAGTTATCAGTTATATATATCAGATATATATCAGTTATATATTAAAATAGTACTAATTTTCCTAATGTCTTATCAGATGAGCATCTCTTGGAATGTGACATTTGGGTGAAAACATGAAATAAATAGATGCACTTGACACAATCAAATAATCTAGGGAAAGAATATTCCATAGGAAGTTCATAAGGAAGATAAAGTCACTGAGGCAGAAAAATCTCACTATGTTTGAGAATTGGCAAGGAGTCCTCTAATCACAAGAGGTGATTCAGAGACAAAGAAATTAGTACTATGAAAATAATTCAAAGGGCTAATTTGTAAGTCTATCATGAACAAAATACCAGATTACATTCCTGACACCACATAGCTTCCTTAGCATTGCAATGTCTAACCCTGTCTGGCACTACCGGACAAACTAAAGTTATAAAAAAAATAGTTTCTCCATCTACTAAGTATGGTATTAATAAAATATTTGGGAGAGAAAGGTTCTAGGACAAGGGCACCATGGAAATGTTGTCGGGGAAATTTAAAGGAAACTCACAATAATGTCTTTTATTTTTCTTAAAACTCATAGATGGATGAGACTATTCTGTGTCTGTCTCTCTCCCATTGACTTATTTCACTCAGCATAATAGTTACCATGTCCATCTACATATAGGAAAACTTCATGATTCATGATGGCTGCATATTTCATGTGTACATGTACCACAATTTCTTTAGCCACTCATCTGTTATCAGGCACCTGGATTGGTTCCAGATTCTAGCTATTGTAAATAGCGCGGCAATGAATACACATGTGCAGAAGGCATTTTTGTGTTATGTGTTTGTGTTACTAGGGTATATCCCTAGGAGTGGTATAGCTGGATCATAAAGACCAGCCCATGATATAAATGAAACTTACCGCAGAGTGATGAGTGCAGTTAAAAAAGTAACTACACTGACAGCTATCATGACAATGGTAGTGAGTGAGAAAAATAGAAGGCCTGTCTTGAATACAGGCAAGGGGTGGGGGCAGAGGGAGATGATGGGCATTGATGGTGAAAATTTTGCGCTGGTGAGGTGTTCTTTTTAATAACTAAAACCCAACTACAATCATGTTTGTAATCATGGTGCTTAAATAAAGTTATTAAAAATAAAATGAATCAACAACAAAAGATCTTCAGACATTTTTAGGGAAAGCCAAAAGCCAAAGGAAAATGACAAATGTAATTTATAAAAATTAAAATCAATGAGGAACAGATTTTAAATATGTAGAAAATGTTGGGTAGAAAAGGATTTATTGATTATTGCTCCTCTAAAACCAGAACAACATTGTATGAAAAAGGAACATTCAAAGAACAAATACAAAAAAAACATGTAAGAAATTTAAAAAAATTGTAAGAGTCAAAATAAAAACTTAAGTTATAATTTGATATATAAAGTTGAGGAAATCTTCCCAAAGGTAGAAAAAATAAAAGTGCAATGAACAATGTAATGGGAAAAATAAGATAATTTGTCTATGAATTCTAAAGCCAAGGTAAATATGAATTTTGAAATTCATTTGGAATAATAAACACCCTCGAATAGCTAAAGCAATTATTGGGAAAAAGAATATGGGAGGAATTACTTTCCCCAACTTTAAACTGTACTACAAAGCAATAGTTATCAAAACAGCATGGTATTGGAATAAGGACAGGCCCTCAGATCAGTGGAATAGGCTTGAATACTCAGAAAATGTTCCCCAGACATACAATCACCTAATTTTTGATAAAGGAGCAGGAAACCCTAAATGGAGCAGGGAAAGCCTCTTCAACAAGTGGTGTTGGCACAATTGGATAGCCGCTTGCGAAAAATTGAACTTAGACCCCCAGCTAACATCATGTACGAAGGTAAAATCCAAATGGATTAAAGACCTCGATATCAGCCCCAAAACCATAAGATATATAGAACAGCACATAGGCAAGACACTCCAGGACATTACAGGCATCTTCAAGGAGGAAACTGCACTCTTCAAGCAAGTGAAAGCAGAGATTAACAGATGGGAATATATTAAGCTGAGAAGCTTCTGCACCTCAAAGGAAATAGTGCCCAGGATACAAGAGCCACCCACTGAGTGGGAGAAACTATTCACCCAATACCCATCAGATAAGGGGCTAATCTCCAAAATATACAAGGCACTGACAGAACTTTACAAGAAAAAAACATCTAATCCCATCAAAAAATGGGGAGAAGAAATGAACAGACACTTTGACAAAGAAGAAATACAAATGGCCAAAAGACACATGAAAAAGTGCTCCACATCACTAATCATCAGGGAGATGCAAATCAAAACAACGATGAGATACCACCTCACACCACAGCGAATGGCACACATCATAAAGAATGAGAATAAACAGTGTTGGCGGGGATGTGGAGAGAAAGGAACTCTTATCCACTGCTGGTGGGAATGCCGTCTAGTTCAACCTTTATGGAAAGCGATATGGAGATTCCTCCAAAAACTTGAAATCGAGCTCCCATATGATTCAGCTATACCACTCCTAGGAATATACCCTAGGAACACAAAAATACAGTACAAAAACCCCTTCCTTACCCCTGTTTTCATTGCAGTACTATTTACCATAGCAAGACTCTGGAAACAACCAAGATGCCCTTCAACAGACGAATGGCTAAAGAAACTGTGGTACATATACACAATGGAATATTATGCAGCTGTCAGGAGAGATGAAGTCATGAAATTTTCCTATACATGGATGTACACGGAATCTATTATGCTGAGTGAAATAAGTCAGAGAGAGAGAAAAAAACGCAGAATGGTCTCACTCATCTATGGGTTTTAAGAAAAATGAAAGACATTCTTGCAATAATAATTTTCAGACACAAAAGAGAAAAGAGCTGGAAGTTCCAGCTCACTACAGGAAGCTCACCACAAAGAGTGATGAGTTTAGTTAGAGAAATAACTACATTTTGAACTTTCCTAATAATGATATGAGGGAAATGGAGAGCCTGTTTAGAGTACAGGTGGGGGTCGGGTGGGGAGGAGGGAGACTTGGGACATTGGTGATGGGAATGTTGCACTGGTGATGGGTGGTGTTCTTTACATGACTGAAACCCAAATACAATCATGTGTGTAATCAAGGTGTTTAAATAAAAAAAAATTTAAAAAAAAAGAAATTTTAAAAAATTGTAAGAGTCAAAATAAAAAGTTAAGTTATAATTTGATATATAAAGTTGAGAAAATCTTCCCAAAGGTAGGAAGAATAAAAGTGCAATGAACAATGTAATGGAAAAAATAAGATAATTTGTCTATGAATTCTAAAGTCAAGGTAAATATGAATATGAATTACAAAACAAAAATGCAAAAAATAATTTAGATAGTTCATTCATATAATTTAATGCCTTTTTTAAGTGTTAGGTATATAAACCTTACATTTCTTAATAAAATGTATCCCTAATCATATCAATATTCTTGAGACAATTAGAACTGAATTGCTTTTTACTTTTATTTTCATATTGTTCACTGCTGGTGGTTGGAATCAATAAACTTTGTATAATGATCTTGTACCTGAAACTTTGATGAAGTTATCTGTGAGTCTAACAGTTTATTTTATGGATTAATTACCCTTCCTACATATGTAATAGCATGCCATCTCTCAAATAAAGATAGTTTAGCAGCTTCTTTCTGAAAAAAATATAAAGGAAACTCACAGAGTACAGAGGGTAATCATAATAGATAGTATTACCTCACTTCTTCGAAGTCTGCCAGAAATGTGATCTGTAAAGTGAGTACCCAGAGGGGTCAGGACTGGTGAAATTCTGCACAAATTAATGCACAGGTTGAATACCAAAATTTTGTTAGCCTCACTAAAGCAACCATTAATATGTGGAGACGCACTTAGTCTATACTACCCTTCAGGTATTGGGGACCATGAATCTCAGGATGGGGAGATGTTCATGTGAGTTTTTATAAGGAAGGGAAAACCCAGTCCCAATATTTACCTATGTCCAGGTCTGTGACATAGCAAAGATTTTTGAAGGAAATTAGAAAGTGGAACAAAATTTCTTTAACAAAATTTATTAAAATTTAATAGAACTTTTTAACTTTTTAACAAAAGTTTTATTGAAAAAAAAGATGAGAAGGCAATATAAAGGAAAATATAAAAGAAAATATATTGTTACATATGAGATGAAATAGAATCTTTTCCTAAACTTCCTTAGATTGTCTTTATCAGTGCACCTAATAGGAAGAAGAAAATGTCCAGCTAGAATATTTGTGAACTCTGGTGATTTTATTTCCAAGGGTGTGTAGGCTTTGATCAGATTCATCAGTCTTAAATGCTCTACTAGGGACATGATAGCTCCCAAACATTTTTTCTCTTCATGGCTTGATGAAATTAATTAACAAGAATTTCACCCATCTACCTGCCTATATGAAAGTATATGAGCTTTGTCAAATATGAGAAGAAAAAAGGATACCAAAATAAGTGGAATATATCCACCAAGATATGAACTATAGAAGACAAAATAAGAGGAAAAAGAAAAGCACATCCTAGAGCATATTTGAGGTCATGAGCCGAACTGTTGATTTAATTCTGATAAGGGCGTTACCATTGGAACATGCTCAGTGGAGGAAAACCACAGTCATGAGAACATTACTATGGGCACATTTTGTCCTTGAAATGGGCAGTTAGACTACAGGACACAGATGAAGAGAACTAAAAGAAACTAAAGCGAGAAGGGAAGTGAGAGGCTGGCGGATTTGTCTGGTATGGAACATGATCACGGTTCAGATGCTTTTTGAAAAGAGAACTGAAGGATGAGGGAGGAGAGACATTTCAGTATACACATCCTCTTTCACTAGTGAGATAAAACATAGACGCTTTTAAGTTTTATCGCTTGGCAAGGCAGAAGCCAGAGAAGATACAAGAGGCTGAGTTCTGGAACCAAGGGATTTATCACTGCTAATGTTTACTGTGAGTCACTGTGAATGTTCTCCTTGACCCAAAGGACAGGCAGCTCCTGTCTGCAAAAGGAAACACAAACCAACCTTCTTGCGGCTTTCTATACCTGACTAGCTGTCACATCCCTGCATCTTGTAGCTCAAATCCAGTCCAAATTTTATCCAGAGAAATTGACAAAGACTGTCTAGTGTCTTAAAAGAAAGAAAAGACTGCTAATCTGTGAGAGGAACAAATGGTCTTTTCTAATTACATAAGGCATGGAAAAGGGGCTTAGCTCTAGTTCAGGTTCCACAGGAGGGAATTTTGGGGTCAGTGGTATCTATACTATAACTCTTGGCTTCTTAGAATGAAGGGCTTCCTTTAATGAAACAATGCTTTACTCATAGTCTTTTTCACGCATTTATGGCTGACAGGCTGTGTCCGAGGCTTCAGTCTTACAACAGAATGCAGATCATCTAGGGCAGAATGAAAAGTGAGAGTAATGAGTTCATGCTCCATTTGCTCAAAGCTGGATCACAGGGCCTGCTAGACTGAGATCTGCTGAGTAGATCTCTTTCTGTTTGCTCTGCTTGTTTCTCTCCCAGTATAGCAGCTGAGGCTCAGAGGCACATAGGCGAGGACACCTTGCCCTAGAAGCCTCTCTTCTTCTGCTTGCTGATTTAAAACACAACATCCAATTTTGTTGTATGTTTTTTTCCTCTATACACTGACAGTAATGCTATTTCTAAAGGATTTTTATCTCTTCATACTCAATGACATATCACAAAATCAGAGAGTAATATTATTCATTACTGATATTTTTTCTCACAGCATTATTTATGGTACATAGTGACAACGAATGAGGGGCATTCCCACCCCAGTGCTGTCCACCCTCTACCCCTGTTTCCAACATGCATCTCATATCTCCCTCCCTTTTCCCCCAGCGTACTAGTGCAACTGGTCTCCACTTTATAGCTTGTTGTAGATTGTCTATTCTGTTGTCGTTTGTGATAAAAAGGATAAGAAGAAAAAAGAAAGAAGGAAAGAGAAAAAAAGAAAGAGAAAAAATTGGCCGCAACTACCAAAAAAAGAGAAAAAGAAGGAAAAAAAATGCACCCGGTTAATGAGAAAAGAAAGAAAAATCACCAAATAATAATCACAGGAATGAAAAGGAAAGAGAAAAGTGGAGGAAAGAAGGAAAATAAAGTAAAAAACAAACAAATCAAAACAAAACAAGAAAAAGAAGGGGTGCTGCAGTGGTAGGGTTTGGCGTTCCCTCCACTTTTTTTTTTTGTATAGGCACAGTAAGCATTGTAACTCAAATACATACTTCTGGCTGAGCAAAAATAACTAGCATTTCTAAAGATTTTTATTTCTGACAATAGGCACACTAGCTAAAATGGCAACCTTTCAGCCACTATGTGTTCTCCAAATTAGAATTCTATGTGTTACCAAGTGAATAATGTCCTTACAGACCCACCTTTTTATTGAGTTGTGAGTGGTCTTTTATCACCTTGTTAATTATAAATGGAAAATTTAGAGTAACAATAGTGATTGCTCTCTGAGACTATTCACAAAATAAATTTTCCTCAAGTTTCTAGTTTCTAAGCATGGAAGTCAAAATGAGACCAGGATATTTTTACATGATTTTGTGAAAATATTATAACTAGAACAGAATGAAATATAAGCAGTTATTCAGTTGGATAATTAACAACAAGTTAAACTTCTATCTAATTGTAACTAAACTATGTGGCAGTTCTCAAATCAGTATTACTAATTTTTTTTAACTCCTCCTATTCATCTAAGAAATGTAACTTCCAGAACCTTTCCCAGTTTGAACTCATTACTTTATTCCACAAGGGCAGTGCTAACTCTTTGACCTCCTTTTCTGGGTAACTCATCAAGATATAACTCCTGTAAATATAACTTTATAAGATTGTTTGGAAACTTTTGGTTTAAGAAAAGCACATTGCTATTTTGTATTTCTCTCTTCAGTCCCAGTAGTTTTGGTTTGTGGAAGAACATTAAGCACCTGATAATCAGTTCTAAATCTCAATTTATTCTATTTCAAGTTTACTGTCTGGAGTTGAAGACTTTATGAGATCAGAGAGCTCAGAAACTGACAGAAAATGATAATTTGATATTGATTCTGAGTCAGTGGGAAATATCTTTGCAATAACAATGTATATACTCACCCAGAACAAAACCCTAGGTGAAAAAGCAGTGTTCCCACTGGAGACAATAATGTGCCTTACTGTCTTTTTCCATATTTTAATTTTTTTATGTCTAAAACTTTAATTGAAACTTAGTCTCATGATCTTAGTTTCTGATCTTTTCCTAAAACCCCTTCTTATGATATAGAGAACTTTATTTTTATAAAAGTAAATCCAATCATTTACCAGTTTCCAATACCTACAGTGCAGAATTATATGGTAAATATTAGGCTGTTATTTATTGTGGTTTCTCAACACAACTTCTCCCAACTACAACCCTCTGATAAAGGGATGAGGAGGAGTAGAAAGATGATAATGATAACAATGATAATAACAGATATCACAAAACCAACCTGGTGAGGTGAGGTGGGATCCTAGGTCATTAAAATAATGACCAAGCTGGAACTTAAAATCCCAGACTCAATCTTCTTTTCTAATCACCTTTCTAACAATCTTTCAGGATAGACACTATCTTATTATCTTTTGAATTGGCCACATATTTTACTCATATATAATTATGCTATTCCTTTTTAGATCCTTTATTACTTGCCATATTCTTTTTAATTTATCTAAATCTTATTTATTAATATAATTTGTCCTGTTTCAAATAATTTAGTTCTTATTTATTAAAAATTAATGTTTATTAATATACCTCTTGGGTTCCATTCATTATTAATCTTTTTCTACTACTGGCCCTAACTAAACACCTAAGTTCAGTGAATTGACTCAGTGATACTATTCAAGTCAGTTCCATTTTAAATGCTTTGTTAAGGCATCTCTGTCATGTCCCACACTTTTCTTTCTTGCCTTTGAGTCCAAATACACTCTCCTGTTAACATTTAGTGAGACTTACTATTCTCAGATTATATGTTCTAAAACAAAGAAAAACATGAAGGCAACAATTCTTAGGATAATTCTCATTAATTCTGTGCTTATACCTGCTTTTGACATAGAAACATAAGTGTTTGTTGTTTGAATAGGTGACTGTAACTTTACAAAGTCTGTGAAGGATTATGTCAGCATGTTATAGTTCTAAAATTAGCCTTAGGACTTTTGCTAGTATTTTGGCTTTACCCTGGCATTCTCTGCTATTCTTAAATGAAGTAGCACAATGAAATAATAAAAAAAAAAATAGAGACATTTATTGATTACCAAAAGGCCTGGTCAAATTTTGTCATTCCCTTACGTAGAATACTAGGTTGGGAAATTTCATGAATCATTTATCACAAAAGTATGACTAAACTATTGCAAGCTTGGTAAAAGTTATTGGTAACAATATATGGAAAGTACGCTGCTCAAGTAGGCAAGCGAACACTAGATGGAAGTAATTTTGTTGGAATCAAGAGACAATAAAAAGTAACTATGGAGCCTGCCATAATAGGAGCTATAGTATTATAAAATACAACAAAAGTAGTGTATAATGGGAAGAAAATAACTGTATCACTTACTTAAAAATAAGGAAGAGTCCAATCTATCTAATTATAGAAAAGAGAAAATTGAGCAAAAAGCAAAGAGAGGAAGAAAATATTTAAAATGAGGACAAAGATAAATGAGAGTAGAAAAAATAAAAACCTAAATAAAATTATACTGTGTTCATTTAAATATATCAATAATAAAATAAAATAAGAAAACAAAATCATTACAATTTCCATAGGTGTAAAATACAAATATTGGGATAGCACATTTTACTGTATGACCATAGACTTAATAGCTTTGATGAAATACATAAATTTCTTAAGCCATAATGAGCAAATAAAACTAGATAACCACTGAATAACTCCATATTTAACAAATATATTTAATTATTGATAATATCCTTTAAAAATTTTACGCTTACCTGGACTTACTGAAAATTCTAAAAAATATTTAAGGGAATAAATGATACAAATTTTACACAAACTCACACCCAAAAAAAATAGAATAAAGTAGAGGATACTTCCAAAATCATTGTCGAAGATAAGAATTACTTTACTAGGGGCCAGAGAGATAGCACAGTGGTCGGGCATTTGCCTTGCAGGCAGCTGAGCCAGGACAGATGGTGGTTCGAATCCTGGCATCTATATCGTCCTCCATGCCTGCCAGGAGCAATTTCTGAGCACAGAGCCAGGAGTAACCCCTGAATGCCACCGGGTGTGACCCCCCCAAAAAAAATTACTTTACTAAAAAACAATTCAAGGAAATAAAGCTGCATAGACATATACTTAACAAATAAATGCTCTGTGAAATGTTTGTAAATCAAATATGACATGAATAATACTATACCATGCCAAGTATGATATACTTGAATAATACAATGTTAATTAAGCTTCCAAAAATCAACATAGTTTACCATGTATTAAAGAAAATAAGAAGGTATTCTCATTGAGTAGGAAAATATTTAGAAAAAATATTCTACTCATTAAGATTCTCTGTAAGCCAGTAACATTTTTTTAATATGATAAAGAGCATCTTTAGAAGTTTACAATTGACATCATATTTAATGATAGAAGACTATTTTCTCCAAAAATATAAACAAAAAGCCTCTATAAATACTCTTATTAAACACAGAAATTTTAATAAAAATAATAATAAATAATATGAATCACCTAAGAAAGGAAGGGGCATTCATACTTATATGAAGTAAACATAAAGATGAGTCATGAAAAGTTTGGGGGAAAATGTGCAAGTTAATGAAAAGAAAAGGTATAACATCTTTGAAATACATACTTTATATATTTTATATAGATTTTATAGATTTCTAAATATAAAAATTATATTTTTATATTTATATATATTTATATATCAGATACAAGTTCTGAGCAGAGATGTTGATCAAAAGAAGAGACTTGCCTGTATGAAATCTTGTTTGACTTTTCACTGCAAAAATGTTGATATGTTAATTGCATTGTTGTGGTTTGGCTATTGAAGTGGATGTCTCCATTTATATTTATTTATTTATTTTCTTCTTTTCTTTTCTTATGTGCTCTGCCACATTTTTTATCTCAATACCATGGCTTATATATATGGTGCTTACCCTTTTGTTTTGTTTTGATTTTTGGAATGATCACTGGATATTTTATTTGACTGTTCTTTATGTACTGTTGTGATGTTTCACCTTCTTTTTCCCCTTCGTCTCTCAAACCAAGGATGAAAGCCTCTAGAAGGACTCCGCCTATTTCCGGAGTATCTGATTCTTTTTTTTTTTCCTCCAGGTTATTACTTTTCTCTTCTTCAAACAAAACCGCATAACTTGAACTATCTAGTCCTGCCTCCCAATTGGGGCGGGGGAATAAGGGAGGTACCAAGACCAAATAGGTGTAAGACCACTAAGTAGTAAGCTAGGCACAGAGGGGACCACTTATTCTAGCAGCCCCGGGGGGTAAGGGAAGAGGTTTTGGGAAGAAGGACGGGAACGGAGGTGGAGGGAGGACAATTCGGTGATGGGAATTCCCCTGATTTTATGTTAATATGTACCTAAAATATTATTGTCAATGATATGTAAGCCATTATGATTAAAATAAAAATTATATTTAATTAAAAAATAATAAAAGTGAAACAAGGTAAGTCCGACAAGAGAAAATTGAAATGAATATTTGATGTCTCTGTTTAATTTTGTTAAATAATAACCATAAAGTATATTAAATACCTTGAAAAAACATAGTTAACTGACTGTATTATTTTTATTTCATTTGGTTTTGTTTGTTTGATTTATTTGTTTTGAGGTCACACCTAGTGGCACTCAGGAGTTACTCCTGGCTCTGAACTCAGAAATCATTTCTGACAGGCTCAGGGAACCATATGAAATGTCATGGATCAACCTGCATTGCCATATGCAAGGCAAATGGCCTACCCACTGTCCAGTCCCTGACGTATTTTTGATAGACATAAAAGCAAGAAAATGGTTAGAACAGTTAAGTCTTAAAGGTTACATCAATAATATTCTAAGATCATTTATATATTAAAAAAATCAATGAGTGATATGAAAATGTCTTTGAAAATCAAGACATTTTGTATGATTGAAAATCATTACAGATTTTAATTTCTGTATTTGAATTATTGGTATCTTATTAATGTTGATATTTAGGTTACTTGATTTTAGGTTAATCCTAATTCTGTGGTTCTGAGTTCATTTTGGGTATATCAATATTATCTCATTGTATCATGTGGCATTAAATATTATATTTATTTAATTTTTTCAAATAAGAATACTAAAAACTATGACCAGGTCATAATTAGTAAGAACCCTAAGCACCAGCTGTAACATTAAAAAATATTTTCTACTATAAGTTAGGTTTTCCCTGAGAAGTGGCTATTTCTAGGTTCACAGCAGAAAAATTTCCAAGATTAACCTGAAACATTTTATTATGCTCAAACAAGAGAAGTTAACAAAATCAATAGGGAGAATGAATGATAAAGGAAATTATTATTCAACTTAAATAAACTTCTACTAACCAAAAAAGAACTCTGACTATTTGAAAGCCTAATAACTGTGTTGAGTTAAATGGCATTTAATATTATTAAATTCATGGTTTAAAATTATTATGATGACAGATTTTTTTGTTTTGGGGCCACACCCATTTGATGCTCAGGAGTTACTCCTGGCAAAGCATGCAGAAATTGCCCCTGGCTTGGGGGGACCATAGGGATGCCGGGGGGATCGAACCAAGGTCCTTCCTTGGCTAGCGCTTGCAAGGCAGACACCTTACCTCTAGCGCCACCTCGCCGGCCCCGATGACAGATTTTTTTTTATTATAATATAATTTTATTTTGATCATAGTGGCTTACATATTGTTGACAATAATATTTTAGGTACATATTTATATAAAATCAGGAGGGATTCCCATCCATCACTGAATTGTTCTCCCTACCCGTCCGTTTTTGTCTTCCCTCCCATTTCTTCTTCCCTCACCCCCAGGGCAGCTAGAATATGTGGTCCCCTCTGTATCTAACCTATTACTTAGTAGTCTTGCACCTGTTTGGTCTTGAGGTCTCCCTTATTTCCCCCTCTAACTGGAGGCAAGACCAGCTATTTCAAGTTACGTGGTTTTGCCTGAAAAAGAAAAAAGTAATAAATTGGGGTAAGAGTCTAATACCCCAAAAATGGGTGGAATCCTTCTAGTGGCTCTCATCATCGATTTGGGAGGTGAAGGAGAAAGAGAAGGTGAAACACTCCACCAGTACCAAAAGAAGTGTCAAATATCCATTGAGGACTCCAGCTATATCGATAAGCACCACAAAAAAACAAACAAAAAACAAAACAAAACAAACAAAAAACCAACAAAAACAAGCACACAAACAAAAAACACACCATGGTCTTGAAATAAGAAACATGGCATAGCACATAACGAAAGAAAAGAGAGGAAGAGAAAAAATAAGTATAACTGGGGACAACAATTTCAATAATCACACCCAAAGAGAGAAATCGACCAAAATAGATAGGTAAATAAAAAAAATAATAATAATAAATGAAGGTAAAAAATATATATATAAATAACCAAGGTTTTGTGCTTTTTGTATTTTTGTTTTTTCCCTCCTGCCCTGGCACAGTAAATATTGGGGTCATTCAAAAAAGGAATTCACTTGGCCTAAAAAATATGGGGTTTCTCCGTCCTTGGAGTATACTGTCATGGGATCAACTCTAGACTTTGCTCAGGATCATTTACTCTCCCGGTGGCGTTTTTGTGGTTGGTAGACTTCTGCTCTGTCCAGGGTGATACAATCAGAGCTCTGTGTTTAGAGGTCTCAGTATCTGTACAGATCCTGAGATGGGATTTATGATGAAGTCAGTCTTTGTGATTCTAGAGGTTCTGTTACCTCAGTGTCATTTTAATCCATCTTCTGTGGTTGGTGATCTTGGGCTTTGCACTGAGCCTAGGATGGCACCTAGGTTAGCGGATGAAAGATTCTTTTAACTGATAAACAAGTTGTTGACTTTTCCAAAACAGTAAAGAGCTATTATTTTGAAAACAGTAATTAATTATAAAAAGATTTAGCTAGTCTTTCCAATTTGTACTCCAGTATGACAAAATAGTTTGAAGAGATATTTTTCTTAGCATTATTTTGGCTATCAAATGAAGGAATAATAGAATTATAATATTGCTTTTATAGTTACTTATAAAGTAATGATGATAGGTACTGATCATAAATATGGCTGCTACCACAAAAAAGAGACTTATGAATAAGTACATCCTGGTAGAAATTCAATTATAAAGTAGACTGACAACCTCAGATAACAAAACCTGTATTTGATCAAACTTCTAAATTTAACTAACAGTTATAGGAAGTTAGGACTATAATTAAGTGGTTATTTTTACCATTTATTGGTAAGTTTAATTCAAAATAATTCCAGAATTTGTAATTGCCATATAAATATAAGATAGATGCAGCCCTCTGAGAAATTAAATAACTTGATTTATCGAAAACCCCAGCGCATATGTTATAGTATAATGACTTTCTATTTTAGATATTATACACACCTATGTGTCAATATGACATGTAAATATGGTTTTGGCTTCTACAGTATATATTCACATAGTTAATACATTTTGAAAATTTTCCCACAAAATCCAGATGAATCAATTATCTAAAATATACTGGAAAGGGGCCAGAGAGGTGGCGCTAGAGGTAAGGTGTCTGCCTTGCAAGCGCTAGCCAAGGAAGGACCACAGTTCAATCCCTTGGTGTCCCATATGGTCCCCCCAAGCCAGGGGCAATTTCTGCTCTCTTAGCCAGGAGTAACTCCTGAGCATCAAATGGGTGTGGCCCGAAAACCAAAAAAAAAAAAATAGACTGGAAAAAGATGTTCCATATTTTGCCAGACAACATTGAGCTCAAATGAATAGATGTTTTTCGCTTTCTATAGTACTCTAGAGTTTTCCACAACTTCCACCAAACACTATTTCTCCTTTCACAGGTATTCCTTCATTTCCAACATTCCCTAGCCATTAATGATTCTAATTCCCAATATATAACGTATCATTTCACTAACTAAATGATATTAAAAAAAACACTTTTGGTGTTGTAATTATTGGCCTACATGTCTTGTCCACAATTAGTATATAAACTTTGAGAAATAAGAAAGAACATCACATTATTGTTATAAATTAAAATAGCATATATTTTCCACATAATTTAAATAAATATACTTATAAATGAAAAGTAAAATGATCATTTTCTGTTTTAGCTGTTAGTTTAAGAAGATTTCTAACATTCATTCAAAATGAATGATCTTGTCTGAAAAGTAAAAGTTGTTAATTACATCGTTCCGACAATGAAATCCTCTGTTACACAGTGGAAAAGTGACCAAAAATGAAGATGCTTTGTCTTTGAAAATCTCATCTTATTCTCAAATTCATCACCCTCCATGAAACTTGTATTTTACAGTGGGAATAATCAGTTTCTGCAGAGTGTTATTATTCACACTATTTTTTCTGTTGAGAGAAACATGTTTTTTTATGCACAGGTTCTAAATGTTTCAAAATAAATCATCTAGCTAGAAAAAGAAGATGTGACTTTAGTATGTCAGAAGTCACCATATGAAAGGGATAATTTTCTAATGGTAGAAGCATATGGCAAGGAACAATGGGTATTTATGAAGACTGACTGCCCATCTATAGGATGCACAAGTGTTTTAAATGGCCTAACTCTATTAGCAAAAAAAGACAAAATAAAATAATCTTCCCTGTAGTCTACATTATATTCTACTTTACTCCTTACATAAAATTTCTATCTTTTAAAGCTGTTAAAACACTTTACTCCCTCATATTTTACTGTGGTTTAAAGTAAAAAAGATAGGATAGGGACCCCAGTTTGAAATTGTTTTAGGTCTCCTCTTAAAGCAAAATTTCTAAGTTCAGCTACTGCAACTGAATTCTGAAATACAGATAAGGTAATAGACTTAAGCATTTATTTTAATTAATATACATTATGCAGATTAAAATTGTGGGAGTCAGAGTAAAAGAGTGGATATGAGACACTACTGAAATGTAGGACCAATGTCATGCACTGGTTTAAACTGGCTGTAATTTCATTATAAACCAGGAGGGTCTCATGATTGTGGCTTTGAATATTAAATCTTACTTTACTATAATATCCATTAAAAGGATTGAATAATGATGAACTGGTAATACATAAGGCAAGGACATCAGCTGAACATTATTACACTAGATGGAAAAAGAACTTGTTGAGTTTTGAGCACCACTAGTTTTTTGTTTGTTTGTTAATTTTGTTTTGTTTTGTTTTATAGGAGACATTCCCAAGCAGTAGATAGAGAACTTCCAGTTTTATACCTGAAGATGCTCAAGGGACTATGTAATGCTAGGAATTGGTCCTGGATTGGCCACATGTAGATATGTATCTTAACCCCTATACTCTCTCTCCAAACTTGAGCAAAATCGTTTTGCTTTGTCCTCTGAAGGCCACATCCAGTAATGTTCAGGAACTCTGTGCTTAAGCATTGTTCTCTTTCAGAAGTGTTCAGGGGATCATGTGGCATCTGAGGTTTCCACACACAAAGTATGTGCTCCAGATATTGCACCATCTCTCTCTTGATCCTGTGCTCTTCTTGTTTTATATTTAAGCAACTTTCCCCATAACATTTATGTTCCATTTAGATCTGGTTACAAACTATCTCACTTGTTTTATCACTGATCTTTTCATACTCACCATTTATTTATTACCATCTTAATATACCATCCTAACATTCTAATACAGTCGCCATGTATTTCAGTCAACCCATATACACAAACCACACTCTATTGCCCAACTGTGCAGTTTCATAACTAGAATAAACTTTTTACTCTAATCTTCAGGTTCCTAGAAGGCAAAACTCTGTTTCGACAGTTTTATGATTCCTACAAAACCAGGCACATATTCAAAGTACAAAGACCAATTAAGATAAAGAAGGAAATTCAGTCAAGCCACCTTCTTAGAACTCTATGCTTTAAAATATAATGATCTGGGGCCGAGAGATAGCACAGCGGCGTTTGCCTTGCAAGCAGCCAATGCAGGACCTAAGGTGGTTGGTTCGAATCCCGGTGTCCCATATGGTCCCCCATGCCTGCCAGGAGGTATTCCTGAGCAGATAGCAGGAGTAACCCCTGAGCACTGCCGGGTGTGGTCCAAAAACATACATACATACATACATATATATATATATATATATATATATATATATATATATACACACACACACATATATATAATCTAAAACCAAATGAATTTAAACTTGCAAATATTTTTCTTCTTTTATTTCTAATTATTTCTGTTCCCAATTTTTTAATTTATTAAATAATTCCATTATTTTGCTTAACTTTATCCTTGGGTCTACAATTTTCATGTGCTGCTGGCTACAGAGCTCTAAGGAGATAATCCAAAAATAACCCAAGAGGCTATTGATAACACTTCCACATTGTGAAAAGATTGGATCTGGAACTTCTCCTATGGCCAATAACAAGAAGTGAGACCAGAAGCAAAAATTTTATGAATTCTTCATGTGATTTTTAAAAATCTTCTATAATCATTTATTTTGAAGCTCAAGTCCACTTGATATGACATTATTTTATTTTCAGGTATTGAACATAAAAATTCAATATTTGTATGCATATTATGAAATGATTTCCATGTTAAGTCTAACCACTCTCCATCATAATATATAGTTACACCAGCTTACAAATTTTTAGACAAAAACTTGAAGATCTTCTCTCTTAGTCAATTTTTTATTTTTTTGTTTTAGCACTCCGGTGGCACTCAGGGGATACTCCTGGCTTTGGCGTCAGAAACCACTCCTGGCAGGCTCAGGAGACATATGGGATGTCAGGGATCAAACCCAGATTGGACATATGTGAGGCAAATGGCCTACCTACTGTGCTATCCCTCTGGCCCCTCTTAGTCACTTTAAAATATATAATAAATATTATTAGCTATAGGCACCACACTGTATATTACATCTCATGACTCAAAACTAAAAGTTTATGACTTTTAATTGTTTGCTCTTTAAACCATTTAACTTCCACTTTCATTGTTCAACATCCTAGGTGTCACCAATCTATTTTCTGTGTCTGTAGAGTTTTTTTTTAATGTTATGAAACACCTTACTAAAAATGTTCTATTTGAAACCCAGTAAACAGAATAAAGATGGGTCTCTATCCAAGATTTTCTGGATGTTTTGTAGCTTTATGAAAGAACATTCTATTTTATTCTATCTATCGATTAATGACTTTCAAGCTATTTGGCAAGATTATGAGCATGAAGAAGATAGTAGAGCAAAGAAACAAATCTGGATAAAGTCATCAAACATTTATTTGACTTTTTAAAAGTGCACATCAGTTAGTTGAACAGTGATCTCTAATATCTGCTTTAATGATGAAGATTTTGTATCAATCTCATCAATTGTAATATTTTGCTTAAATGTGCCCTAGCTTTAAGATATTTTGCATGTTTGAGCTGCAGCTTAGTCGCAATCACTATAATCAAGAACCTTTAGTATACAGACACTGTTGCCTAAATACATTAGAAAATAATAAATAAAAACAAAAGAAGGGAGCAATAAAATAAAAGGAGAACAGACCTTTGCTCTCAGTAGATTGCCTACAAATTCACCACTAGAGATGTATTGTCTCAGGAAATTTACTTAACCCTACTGAATCATTGTTTCAATAAAACAGAAATGCTAGTGTCTGCCTTGAAATATTGTTATGTGAATGAAATATGTAAGCTGCATGTCACCTAATAAAGTTACTATTCAGTGAATACTTTTCTCAGCCTTATTCCACATTCTGAGTGAAAAATAACAAACTACTAAATCAAAAGCCACAAAAATTAGAACAACTTATCTTTGTCTATAGATTTTGATAAAAGAATATCGAGAGATCATCCTACTTTTCTTCATGTATTTCTTATTGTGGCAAGAATAGAGTGAATGTAACTTCTTCTTATCCACCTCTAATATATGTATATATCCAGGCAAATCTTTGTAAACTTTCAGTCTCTGGCACAATGGAATACCACAGTAACTTAAAATACCTGCATTGCAAGAGTCTGATCAATTCAAGTACCCAGGATTCACATGTGCAGAGTCTGATCAATTCAAGTACCCAGGATTCACATGTGCAGAGTTTTCTACTTGAGCTTTCTGCAATTATTTTATTTTTTTCATGTTCTTGTTTCTTTTTTTTTTTTTTTTTTTTTTTTGGTTTTTGGGCCACAACCGGTGGTGCTCAGGGGTTACTCCTGGCTATCTGCTCAGAAATAGCTCCTGGCAGGCACGGGGGACCATATGGGACACCGGGATTCGAACCAACCACCTTAGGTCCTGCATTGGCTGCTTGCAAGGCAAACGCCCCTGTGCTATCTCTCCGGGCCCTCTTGTTTCATTTTTATTGCCTTTTTAAATTTATTGAAATAATCATGATTACAAGGTTGTTCATATACAGTAGTATTTTTCCACAGATACAAATTTAGCTATCATTGAGTTTCAGTCATATAATATGCAATAGCCTTCACAAGTACACATTTCCATCACCAATGTCCACTGTTTCCCTCCAACTTTCCCCTCTGCCTTCCTATGGGGGAGACACTTTTCTTTACTCTCTCACTCACTTTTTCTCTCTATTTTTCTCATTCACTTTCTTTTTTCCCATTTTTTCTTTATTTAAACATCTTGATTACACAAATGATTGTGATTAGGTTTCAGTCATGTAAACAACACCCCCCTTCACCAGTGCAACATTCCCAACACCAATGTCCCAAATCTCCCTCCATCCCACCCACCCCCACCTGTACTCCAGACAGGATTTCCAGTTCCCTCATTCATTCACATGATTATGGTAGTTCTCTATGTAGTTATTTCTATAGCTGCACTCACCACTCTTTGTGGTGAGCTTCATGAAGTGAGATGGTGTTCCAGCCCTCCTCTCATTGTCTCTGAGGATTGTTACAAAAATGACTTTTATTTTTCTAAAAACCCATAGATGAGTGATACTATTCTGCATCTCTCTCTTTCCCTCTGACTGATTTCACTCAGCATGATAGATTCCATGTACATCCATGTATAGGAAAATTTCATGACTTGATCTCTCCTGATGGCTGCATAATATTCCATTGTGTAAACAAAGATCAATGCCATGAAGCGTTATTGGCCCATTTGGAGGCAATAGGAACAAGACCAGCAATTTCCATGACATAGTTCAATCATAGGCATTAAACTGAGGGACAGGTCCACCAACAATCCTTACTGAACAGCTTACAAAGAAAAGACAAGATGAAAAGTGGATAGAAACATCATGGTAGAAGAATATATAGAGAGTTACAGCTGTTAAAGAAAATACACATAAAATATTCAAAAGATATATGTGTACAATATGTGTTCAATTTATGTCCTTCTAAATAGTTCTGGGATTGTTAAACTTTTGAGGTTAACTTAAACTAGTACGCATGTGCATGGAACTAGATAAATGTACTTTGCCCTCAATGTTTAAGGAGTTACATAAGTCTAAAGTCTTTAGATTATATTGTGTGCTGCTAAGAAATAGTATGTACTACAACTGGGGATTTGAGGGACAAATTAATTGTATTGTACATGGGTTCAGTTTTGTTTTTCTTAATGTTCTTTGGCTGAAAGTTCAAGGCTGGGATATCATCGATGGGACTACCGAGAATTCTGTTTATGGGTGATTGTGCTTCCACTGTAACTTTACCCTGTCCTTTTTCTTTGCATCTTTGTTGTCATAATTAAAATAAAAAAATAAGCTAAAAAAATATTCCATTGTGTATATGTACCACAGTTTCTTTAGCCATTCGTCTGGTGAAGGGCATTTTGGTTGTTTCCAGAGCCTGGCTATTGTGAACAGTGCTGCAATAAATATAGGTGTGAGGAAGGGGTTTTTGTACTGTATTCTTGTGTTCTTAGGGTACATCACTAGGAGTGGAATAGCTGGGTCAAATGGGAGCTCAATTTCCAGATTTTGGAGGAATTTTCTTATCGCTTTCCATAGAGGTTGGACTAGATGGCATTCCCACCAGCAGTGGATAAGAGTTCCTTTCTCTCCACATCTCCGCCAGCACTGATTGTTCTCATTCTTTGTGATGTGCACAATCTCTGTGGTGTGAGGTGTATCTCATCATTGTTTTGATTTACATCTCCCTGATAATTAGAGATGAGGAGCATTTTTTCATGTGCCTTTTGGCCATTTGTATTTCTTTTTTATCAACGTGTTTGTTCTTCTCCCCATATTTTATGGGATTAGATTTTTTTCTTGTAAATTTCTGTCAGTGCCCTGTATATTTTGGATAATAGCCCCTTATCTGAAGGGTGTTGGGTGAATAGTTTCTCCCACACAGTGGGTGGCTCTTGTATCCTGGGCACTATTTCTTTTGAAGTGCAGAAGCTTCTCAGTTTAATGTTTTCCCATCTGTAATCTCTGCTTCCACATGTTAAGAAAGTGCAGTTTCCTCCTTGAAGATGCCTTTACTCTCAATTTCATGGAGTGTTTTACCTACGTGTTGTTCTATATACCTTATGGTATCCGGTCTGATATCAAGGTCTTTAATCCATTTGGATTTTACCTTCGTACATGATGTTAACTGTGGGTCTATGTTCGCTTTTTTGCAAGTGGCTAACCAATTCTGCCAGCACCACTTGTTGAAGAGATTTTCCATGCTCCACTTAGGATTTCTTGCTCCTTTGTCAAAAATTAGGTACTTGTATGTCTGGGGAACATTCTATGAGAACTCAAGCCTATTGCATGAATCTGAGGGTCTGTCTTTATTCCAATACCATGATGTTTTGATAACTATTGCTTTGTAGTACAGTTTAAAGTTGGGGAAAGTAATACCTCCCATTTTCCTTTTCCCTAGGACTGCTTTAGCTATTCGAGGGTGTTTATTGTTCCA
Organism: Suncus etruscus; assembly: GCF_024139225.1. Classification (NCBI taxonomy): domain Eukaryota; kingdom Metazoa; phylum Chordata; class Mammalia; order Eulipotyphla; family Soricidae; genus Suncus; species Suncus etruscus. The sequence goes on along the minus strand of NC_064864.1, from coordinate 57,910,598 downwards.
GATGAACTTCCTAAGTGTTTGATCCACTTCTTTGAAGAACGTCATGGGTATATTTAAGGGGATTGCATTAAATCTGTACAATGCTTTGGGGAGTATTGCCATTTTAATGATGTTAATTCTGCCAATCCATTAGCAGGGTATATGTTTCCATTTCCGTGTGTCCTCTCTTATTTCTTGGAGCAGGGCTTTATAGTTTTCTTTGTATAGGTCCTTCACGTCTTTGGTCAAGTTGACCCCAAGATATCTGAGTTTGTGTGGCACATTTGTGAATGGGATTGCATTTCTGACTTCCATCTCTTCCTTATAATTATTGGTTTATAAAAAGGACATTGATATCTGTACATTGATTTTGTAGCCTGCTACCTTGCTATAAGAATCTATTGTTTCTAGAAGCATTTTGGTAGTCTTTAGGGTTTTCTAAGTAGAGTATGATGTCATCTGCAAACACTGAGAGCTTGACTTCTTCCTTTCCTATCTGAATTCCCTTCATATCTTTTTCTTGCCTGATCGCTATAGCAAGAACTTCCAGTACTATGTTGAAGAGGAGTGGTGAGAGCAGACAGCCTTGTCTTGTACCAGAATTTAGAGGAAAGTCTTTTAGTTTTTCTCCATTGAGGATAATATTTGCCATTGGCTTGTGGTAGATGGCTTTAACCAGATTGAGAAAGGTTCCTTCCATTCCCATCTTGCTGAGAGTTTTGATCAAGAATGGGTGTTAGACTTTATCAAATGCTTTCTCTGCATCTATTGATATGATCATGTCATTTTTATTTTTCTTGTTGCTGATGTTGTGTATTATGTTGATAGATTTATGGATGTTAAACTATCTTTGCATTCCTGGGATGAAACCTACTTGGTCGTAATGTATGATCTTCTTGATGATGCATTGGATCCTATTTGCCAGGATTTTGTTGAAGATCTTTACATCAGCATTCATCAGGGATATTGGTCTGTAACTTTCTTTTTTGACAGCATCTCTGTCTGGTTATGGTATCAAGGTGATTTTGGCTTCATAAAAGCTGTTTGGAAGTGTTCCTGTTTTTTCAATTTCATGGAAGAGCTAGGCTAGAATTGGTAGTAGCTCATCTTGAACGATTTGAAAAAATTCATTAGAAAAAACATCTGTGCCTGGGATTTCTTTTTGTGCAGATGTTTGATTACAGTTCCAATTTCCTCAGTAGTGATGAGGGTGTTTAGATATGCTACACCCTCCTTACTTAGATGTGGACAATTATAATTGTCCAAGAATTTATCCATTTCTTCTTGGTTCTCATGTTTAATAGCATAAAGTTTCTTAAAGTAGTCTTTGTTTACCCTTTGGATCTCTGCAATTTCTGTCGTGAACTTCCCCTTTTCATTTCTAATACGGGTTATCAGATTTCTCTCTCTTTCTTTGTGAGTTTTGCCAATGGTCTATCAATCTTGTTTATTTTTTCAAAGAACCAACTTCTGCTTTTGTTGATCTTTCAGATTGTTTTTTGGTTTTCCACTTTATTGATTTGTGCTTTCAGATTTGTTATTTCCTTCTGTTCCCTATTTTTGTTCCTTTTGTTGGTCATTTTCTAATTTTTTGAACTGCATCATTAAGTTATTCAGGTATGCCCCTTCTTTCTTACTGATGTGTGCTTGTAGAGCTATAAATTTTCCTCTTGGGACCGCTTTTGCTGTGTCCCATAGATTCTGGCAGTTTGTGTCTTCATTATCATTTTTTTCCAGGAAAGATTTTATTTCCTTTTTGATTTCATCTCTGATCCACTGGTTGTTCATTAGCATGGTGTTTAATTTCCAATTGTTAAAGTTTTTCTTCTGTGTGGCTTTGTAGTTCACATCTAATTTCAGAGCCTTGTGGTCAGCAAAGGTAGCCTGCAAGATTTCTATCCTCTTGATTTTATGGAGGTATGTTTTATGCGTTAGCATGTAGTCTATTCTGGAGAATGACCCATGTACACTGGAAAAGAATGTGTATCCAGTTTTTTGTGATGGAGTGTCCTGTATATATCTACTAGTCCTCTTTATTCCATAATTCTTTTCAGGGCTCATATGATTTTTTTTGGTTTCAATCTTGTTTACCTATGAAGTGTTCATAGGATCGTGTTGAGGTCTCCCACAATTATTGTGTTATTATTGATTTCTTTTTTCAGATTTGTCAGTAATTGTATTAGATAATTTGCTGGTTTCTCATTGGGTGCATATATGTTTAATAGTCTGATTTCTTCCTGTTGCACATATCCTTTTATTAGTGTATAGTGTCCATCTTTGTCCCTTCCAACTTTTCTGAGTATAAAGTTGGTGTCATCAGATATTAATATGGCCACCCCAGCTCTTTTGAGGGTGTTGTTTGCTTGGATGATTTTCCTCCAGCCTTTGATTTTGAGTCTATGTTTGTTCTGACTATTCAGGTATGTTTCTTGTAGGCAGCGGAAGGTTAGATTCATCTTTTTGACCCATTTTGCCACTCTGTGTCTTTCAATTGGTGACATTGACATTGAGAGAGATGATTGTCATAGGATTTAATGTCATCTTTGTAAATAAGTTTGCTGTGTTTGTTGGTCTCTCTTGTCTTAGAGTAGACCTGTCATTTTTTCCTTTAAGGCTGGTTTATCATCTGTGAAGTTTCTGAGCTGTTGTTTATCCATGAAGCTATGTAATCTTCCTTCAAACCTAAAGGTGAGTTGGGCTGGGTGCTGTATTCTCGATGTGGCATTTATTTCATTCAGTCTTGTCACAATATCACACCACTGTCTTCTGGCCTTGAGAGTTTCTTATGACATGTCTGCTGTAAGTCTTAGGGATCCTCCTTTGAGTGTAATTTCCCTTTTTGATCTTGTTGCTTTCAGTATTCTATCTCTATCTATGGGATTTGTCATCGTAACAAGGATGTATCTTGAGGTGTTTTTCTTTGGGTCTCTTTTAGCTGGTACTCTTCGGGCATGCAGGATTTTATTGCATGTAGTCTTTAACTCTGGGAGTATCTCTTTGATGATGGCTTTGACAGTTGATTTTTCCTGGAGATCTCCTTCCTGGGTTTCTGGGACTCTAATGATTCTTATGTTGTTTCTGTTGAGTTTATCAAAGACTTCTATTTTCATCTGTTCACATTCCTTGAGTACTTTTTTCATTGTCTGTTTGTTTGTCTTAAGGTTCTTTTCCAATTTCTTCTGTTATGTTGAGTTTTTCTTCATCACATCTTCCAGTACTCTGATTCTCTCCTCAGCTGCTGATACCCTGTTGGCGAGGCTATCCATTGAGGTTTTCAGTTGAGCAACCGTGTTTTTCAGATTTGTTATTCCAGTTTGGAGTTTTTTGATTTCTGTGTTCTGTTCAGGTCGATCTATGCTTTTTTGAGCTCTATGAACATCTCCCATATTTCTATTCTAAACTCCTTATCTGAGAGTTTATCCATATGTTTGGATTTTATTAGGTCATCCGAGCTTTCATCTTCATTCTCTGTGGATGGTGTTTGCCTGCGAGGTTTCCCCATTGTCAAGCTTGTAGTGTGTTTTTCCTGCATGTTGTGGTGGGGTTCATTGGTTAGAAAGAGTGCGTGGCCGCAAAGCAAAGTGAAGCGGCCATGTTATTCTGTTGCCTCTAGTTTACAGTCCTCAGAGTGAACAAAGGCACAGCAGGGCGTAGCCTCCACAGGCCAGAAACCTCAGCTTATTGGACAGTGACCTCCAGTCAGAATGTACTTACTGGGCAGCTTCAAAATGCAGGTTTTTGGGGGTGCACTCCCTAAGCCTCTGAGGAAACCTTCAGGTATTCAGAAGCACAGGCAGACAGGCATAAAAGAAGTTTCCCTTGAAGTCCTCAGAGTCTCTCATTCACTTTCATTTTATTTCTTCTCTTCCCCCTTTTTTAAAAGAATTTTTATTGTGACCAATGTGAATTGCAAGTCTTTCACAGTTATATTTAAGGTACATAGTGACAGTGAATAAGGGTCTTTCTCACCACCAGTGTTGTCCTACGTTCACCCTTTTTCCCAGTATGCATCACATTCCACCCCAATGCCCCCTAAACTGCTAGTGTAACAGGTCCCCCTTGTGTATAGCTTGTTGTAGATTGGATTATCTTGATTTTATTGTCTTTGACTTTGGGTTTGGTCTAGGACTGATCATTTTTTTATTTCCACTCAATGTTCATACGATTGTTTGCTCCTGGTACCATCCACTTTTTTCCCTCAATTTTTGAGGCAGAATAATTTGACTCAGTTCTGTGGTTCTGTTTGGAAAAGAAGTTGGGAAGAACTTGTCTAGAAGCTATAAATATAGATTTAAAATAAAAAAAAAACAAGCAACAGCATAAAACACGATAGCAACTAAAAAACAGCAACAAAACAATACCAAGAAAAAGAAAATGAAGGGAGGCTGGTGTGGCATGATGGGTTTTTGGGGGGAAGGATTTTTATTTGCATAAGCACAATAAGTGTTGGGGAAATTAGGAAGGGAATTCCCTTTGCCTAGGAGATACAGAGTTTCTCCACCATTGAAGATACTGTCATGGGAAAAAAACTACAAGCTCCGGACATGCTCATAGTTGAATCACAATGGTGATTATGGTGCCAGGAAATGCTCTGCTCATTTTGGCTGTCAAAATCAGTCCTCTGTAATTGGAGATCCTGGTATTTGCACAGGTCATAGGATGAAGTCTAGGATAGAGTCTTTATTTATGGATACAGAAGTTCTGTTCCATCAAGGTTGTTGTAGTCATTCTTCTGTAATTAGTAATCATGGTTTTTGTTCAGTTCCTAGGATGGAGCTTAGGATAGAGTATTTTCTTATGGTTCCACAAGTTTTGATCAGTCGTGGTTATCATAGTCAGACCTTTGGAATTAGAGATCTTGGTTCTTTCACAAATCCTCATTTAAAGCTAGGCTAGAGTCTTTCTTTTTGGTCCCAGGAAAAGTTCTACTCAGTCACAGTTGTCAAAGTCAGTATTCAGTAGTTAGTTATCTTGGGTTATGCACAGATCCAAGGATGGATTTTATCTTACTGGTAGGTGATAAGGTAGGGCAACCTGCTCTTAGATGAAGTTGTTGGTGTTTTCTCATCATCAGGCTGTCATATCCACTTGTTTCAAGTTGGTACCAGAGCAGTTTTATTATCAAACACTTTCTGTAGGCTGTTTGATTTTTGGTGATTTTTGGTGTTGTAGGGAACTGTGTTGGTTCTACATTTGGGATCTGGCGTTTGGGGTTGGATAGTCACTGTTCGATCACATGGAGTCTAAGTCAAGTCCCCCATGACAAATGTTCAGGGTGGGAGGCACCCCTATATTATAAAATTTATGGGTTCTTATTTCTAGTATATAAGAGCTTGTTTCTGTACGTAAGATATCCCCTCTTTTTAGTATGCCTATGCAAAAGGAAATGGTGCCATATTATATGGCTGGTGCATTTGAGGATAAGAATGGCAGGCTATACAGTCTCTGTGCCCTGTTTTGGATCTGAGCTTTTATCTCAAGCTAAACTTTTACTTCTAGAATTTTGTAACAAGAAAAATCATATATATATACAGATAGAAATTTATATATAGAAATATATATACAAAACAAGCAAAATCATATATATATACAGATAGAAAAATACAGATAGAAATATACAGATAGAAAAATAAAAATAATAATAAATAGAAAAGGGATGGAGGAGGCAACCTATACCTTTGGAAATAAACAAACTGAGAGGTATAAGTATTGTGATATTAAACATACCAGGAAAATATAGGTATCCCCATTAAGTCCTTTGAGATATTTTGGTGAGTGGGAAGATCCAGGGCACATTTTCCTTCCACACCACTGTCTTATTGAGTTTGAGAAATGGTAGCAGTAAGGGATTAGTAGTGTCCTTGAGCTGAGGGTCCTTCTGGAGCTGAATGTGGTAGCATGCAACAGTCCACATTTTGGGACTGTTTGTGAGAAGAATGTCTACATAGAATTAGTCATTGGTGGTTGCAGCTCCTTGCGGGGCCCAAGATGACTTAGAGGAGATTTGGGAGCTGGGTAGTGGCTTCTTGGGGCAGGATCATCTGGGTATCTAATGAATTAAGAAATGAGGGTAAAGAGGGTTAAATGAGCGGAGGATAAGAAACCAGGGCTGGGGGGAGGAGAGACTCTAAGGAGTTCTGAAGGGGGGAGGAAGGATAATGCATAAAAGGGGCTATGTCCAGTATAGGCATAGATTGCAGTATACGTCGGGCAGACAAAGAGGATTTATATTATATACAATTATATACAAATTCATGCCTACTTACAGACAGACATTAGAGGACTATTCATAAGTTGTTGTTGGAAGCCTGACCCTTACAGGATGGGTCTGAGCATGTAAGAAATAATTGAATTAAGAAAAGATAAATAAATAGCTAAGATATCGATTTGGAGAGAAAGAATTAAAAAAAAGGTAAGAGGGGAAAATAAAGAAGAAATAGGTAAAAAATATTTGGCTGGCACCTGGGAGTGGTAAGGTTTTCCAATTTCTAGGTGCTTCATTGATGATAGGGGTAAACTTTACTAATGAATCTTTCAAAGATTGTGGCTGGAGCAATTTAGGATAAGCATAATTTTCATTTCCAGAATACTAAGAAATATGGTAGTGAGCACTATAATAGGTGTCTACCCTATGTAGTCTTATCCATCATGTCTTGTGCATTGAGGTTCTTTTCCTAAAAATAAACTATCAGTATGGGCTTTATGGTATTATAGTTACATATGTTGAATTGAAGAAGAGAAAGAAAGAAGGAAATAGAAAAAGAAAAAGAAAAGAAAAATAGAAAGAAAAAAATAAAAAAAGAAAAAAGGAACAGGGATAACAGTAATTTGCATAAATTACTCGTTGAGTGGGACCTCTGTGGTAGTCTGTTTCAATGGTCTCCATGGTCATATGCTTTAGGTCCTCATAGAAGACATAATCAAAAGGAAATGAGTAAATTGGATTATTTTATCAAGACATTGTCATAATGAGAACTATATAGTGTCTAGTATGATTGAGCACCAGGTTGCTAAATTAGGGTGTCCATCCTATATCTTCAAGAACCAATGTGGAGAAAGAAACTAAAGAATTATTTTATACCTAATAAAATTAATGCATTTGAACATATTGATAGTAGCACTGAAGCAGGAGTCCTGGCTTTCAGGCATATTCTGCACCTCGTTCTGTGGATAAATACATTAGAACATTATTATAGGCCTTTGTAGTAAGAGGCTAATTGAATAGCTGTTTGCTCTAAACCACTGTTTTCGTTGTTGTCTGTTTCTTTATGGTATAAAAAGAAGTCAAGGCTTTGTGTTTCCCCTCTTCTGCTTGATTTAATCACTTCTCCTTGCTATACCCTGGTACTTATGGTGTTTGGAGTTTCTGCCATTTAGAGCAATGTGTTTCTTCATGGAGTATGATATATATTCTAGGTACCACAAATGAGTGCTATCATTCTGTATTTATCCTTTTTCTGGCTTACTTTATTTAACATAATATTTACTAGTTCCATCCACGTTGCTACAAATTGCATGATTGTATCATTTCCTACTGCTATATAGTATTCCATTGTGTATATGTACCACATCTTCATGATCCACTCAACAGTTGTTGGACATCTAGGTTGATTCCAACTCTAGGCTATTAAGCTGAGAGCTGCTATGAACAGTGGTGTGCATACATATTTTTGGATGAATGTCTTTCTATCTTGGGGATAGATATACCCAGAAGCGTGATTACTGGGTCATATGACAGCTCAATTATGAGTTCATTAAGCACCCTCCATACTGTTTTCCATAAGGGTTGGACCAGGCAGGAATCCCAACAGCAGTGGATGAGAGTTCCTTTCTTGCCACATCCCCACCAACATAGATTTTTTAGTGTGCAATTCTAACTGGTATAAGGTGATACCTCATTGTTGTCTTGATTTCCCTAATTATGAGTGATGGTAAACATGTATTCATGTGTCTACTGGCCATCTGTTTGTCTTTCGCAGAAAAGTGTCTATTCTTTTCTTTTCCCCATTTTTCTATGGTTTGTTAGATTTTTTGGAGGTCACCTTTCTAAGTGCTTTGTATATCCTATATATCAATCCTTTATGTAATGTGTTGAGTGCAAATACTTTTTTCCCATTCTGTTAGCTGTCTTTTAGTTTAAACCAGGTTTTATTTCACCATTCAGAAACTTTTTAGTTTGATATAGTCCCATTTATTTAGGTTTGATGCTATAGCTCTTGCTATTGGCATTTTATCATCAAAGACTTTTTTGAGTTATAAGTCTTGAAGTGTCCTGCCTATTTTTTTCTCAATGAACTTATAGATTCATGTATGATTTCAAGGTCTTCAATCCATTTTGAATTGACTTTTGTGTAAGGTGTGAGGTATGCATAAATCTTTAATTTCTTACAGGGAGTTATCCAGTTGTTTCAACACCATTTGTTGTATTTGTTCTATTTCAAATTCTTTGCATATTTGACAAATATTATTTGATCATATATTTGGGGGTATGTCGCTGGATATTTTATTCTGACCCATTGATCTGAGATTCTGTCTTTGTTCCAGTACCATGCTGTTTTGATCACTATGGCTTTATAGTAAAGCTTCAGTTTAAGGAAAGAAATGGCACCCAGTTTCTTGGTTTTCAGTATGGATTTGGCTAACCTGGGTCTCTTGTGGTTCCATACAAATTTTATAATTGGATGTTTTATGTCCTTAAAAAAATGATGTGGGCCAGATAGATACCATGGAGGTGGGGCGTTTGCCTTGCATACAGAACGACAGTGATTTGAATCCTGGCGGCTTGTGTGGTCTGCCAAGCCTGCCAGGAGCAATTTCTGAGCAAGGAGTCAGGAGTAACCCCTGAGTGCTGCCAGGTGTGAGCCAAAAACAAAAACAAAATCTTAAAAAAAAAAGATGTCTAAGTTTAGATAGGGATTGCATTGAATCTACATAGTAATTTAGGTAAGATAGTCACTTTTATGATGTTGATTCTTCCTATCCAGGAGCAAGAGATGTTTTTTCAATTTCTTAGGTACTCTTCAATTTCTTTCTGAAGTGTTTTTGAAGTTTTGAAGTGAAAGCACTTTTTTGTTAGGTTGATTCTTAGGTACTTGATATTTTTAGATACTATTTTAAATAGGATAGATTTATTAATCTCTTTCTCCTCTGCTTTATTATTTGTATACAGAAATGCTTCTGTCTTTTGTGTATTGACTTTGTAGCCTGCCACTTTGCTGTACTGGTTTATTGTTTCTAGGAGTTTTACTAGAGAGTCTAGGATTTTCTATGTATATCATCATATCATCTTAAAAAAAGATAGTTTGATTTCCTCTTTCCCTATTTGGATTCCTTTGATTTCCTTCTCTTGTCTGATTGATATTGCTAGAACTTCTAAAACTATGTTGAGTAAAAGTGGAGACAGTGGACAGCCTAGCCTAGTACCTGACCTTAGTGAAAATACTTTCAGTTTTTTGCCATTAAGGATAATGTAGGCTGTGGGTGTTTTATAGATAGCTGTGACACCATGACCAAGTGTATTTTATCTGAGGGCTGCAAGGAAGGTTCAATGTATGCAAATCAATCAATATCATACACCACATCAACAATAAGAAAGACAAAAACCACATGATCATATCAATTGATGCAGAGAAGGCATTTGACAACATCCAACACCCACTCATGATGAAAACAGCAAAAGGGGGTTGTAAGATATGTCATGGTGTATAATCTTTTTGATGTATTGTTAGATTCGGTTTGTTGAGATTTTGTTGAGGATTTTTGTATCTATGTTCATTAGTGAGATTGGTCTGTAGTTTTCTTTCTTGGTGGTGTCTTTGTCTGCTTTGGGAACGAGTGTAATATTAGCCTCATAAAAGGAGTTAAGGAGGATTTCTGTTTTTTCCATGTTTTGGAAGAGTCTGAGGATCAAAGGTAGTAATTCTTTTCTGAATGTTTGTTAGAATTTACCAGTAAAACCACCTGGTCCTGGACTTTTGTTCTTAGGGATTTTCTTAATTACTATTTCAATTTTCTTAGATGCTATTGGCCTGTTTAGGCTTTCTACATCCTATTTATTAAGTCTCAGAAAATGATGTTTCTCCAGAAATCTTTCAATTTCTTCTGGGTTTTCAACTTAACTGAGTACAGTTATTAATAGTAAACTCTCATGATGTCTTGGATTTTTTGAGGTTCTGTTGTAATCTCTTCCCTTTCATTTGTGATCCAATTTATTTGGGTGTTTTTCTTTTATTTTTGTTGTTGTTGTTGTTCATGAGTTTTGCCAGCAGTTTATCTATCTTGTTCACTCTCAAAAGAACAGCTCCTGGTCTCATTCATTCTTTGTTATTTTTTTGTATGTTGTTTATTTCTGCTTTGATTTTTATTATTTCTTATCTTCTACCTGTGTTTGAGTTTCTTTAATGCTGTTTTCTTTAAAGTGTTCCTTTAAGCTGTTTATTTTGTCATTTTCCTCTTTCCTAAAGTAGGCCTATATTGTTCTGAGTTTTCCCCGATTATTGCTTTTGCTGTGTCCCACAGATTTTGACAATTTGTTTCTTCATTGTCATTTGTCTCAAGGAATCTTTTTATTTGTTCCTTGATTTCCTCTTTGATTCTGCTATTGTTGAGTTACATGTTGTTTAATCTCCAGGTGTTGGGTTTTCTCCAAATTTTTATTTTACAGTCAGTCTTGATCTATGTTGTATTGTGATCTGATAGGGTTGTTTTTTATAATCCTTATTATTTGTGACTGTGCAATTTAGTTTTTTATCCTAAGACATGGTCTAGTCTAGAGAAAGTTCCTTATACACTCGAGAAGAATATGTATTCTGCTTTCTGAGAGTGGAGGGCCCTGTATAAGTCCTTTAGTCCTAGTTTTTCTAGTTTATCATTTTGGGTTCTTATGTCTTTGCTAGTTTTCTGTCTAATGGACGTGTCTAGTGCTTATAATAGTGTGGTGAAGTCTCCTACTACTATCACGATTCCTTCCATTTGTTTTTCTATGTTTGCAAACAAATGCCTTTTATATTTTGCTGGCTTAATATTTGGTGCATAAATGTTGGTCAGAGTTAGTATTACTTGGTATTATTTTCCCTGATGAATAAGTAGTGACTCTCTTTTTCTCAGGGCATATTTTTGAGGTTGAATGCAATTTAGTCTGATATAAGAAAGGCTGCCCCAGCATTTTTTGTTTTCCATTGCTTAAATAATTTATTATCTTCCTTTCATTCTTTTATTTATAATTTTAATTTATTGTTGTAGTTGGGTTTAAGTCATAAACAGAACACCCACTTCATCAGTGCAACATTCCCATCACCAAAGTTCCCACTTCCTCTCCCCCACCCCTGCCTGTATTACAGACAGGCATTCTACTTTTCTCACTCATTAACACCGTCATGCTAGTTATTAGTGTAGTTACTTCCCTAACTGAACTCACCACTCTTTGTGGTAAGATTTATATTGTGAGCCAGTCCTTCAAGCCCTCAACTCTGTTATCTCTGGACATTATTACAAAAATGTCTTTAATTTTTCTTAAAGCCCATAGATGAATAAGACTATTCTGTGTCTTTCTCTCTCCTCTGACTTATTTCACTCTACATAATAGATTTCATGTTCATCCATATTGCAAAATTTTATGACTTCATTTTTCTTGATAGCTGCATAATATTCCATTGTGTATATGCACCACAGTTTTTTTTTTTTTTAGTCATTCATCTTTGAAGGACATCTTGGTTGTTTCCAGAATTTGGCTATTATAAATAGTGCTGCAATGAATATAGGTGTTAGGAAGGTGTTTTTGAATTGCATTTTTTGTGTTCCTAGAATTTTGTATACCTATGATTGATATAGATAATCATATGGGAGCTCAATTTCCAGGTTTTTTGAGGAATCTCCATATTTGAGGAATCTCCATGTTTTCCATAAATGTTCAACAAGACAGCATTCCCACAAGCAGTGAATAAAAGTTTCTTTCTCTCCACATCCCCACCAGCACTGATTTTTCTTGTTCTTTGTGATATGTGCCAGTCTTTATAGTGTGAGATGGTACCTCATAGTTGTTTTTATTCACATCTCCTTGATGATTAGTGATGTGGAGACTTTTTTATGTGTACTTTGGCCATTTGTATTTTTTCTTTGAGGAACTATCTGTTTACTTATTCTCTCCATTTTTTGATGAGGTGAGATATTTTATTTCTTGTTAAATTCTGTTAGTACCTTGTATATTTTAGATATTAGCCTTTTATCTTATGGTATTGGGTGAGTAGTTTCCCCTATTCTGTGAGTGGCTTTTGTGTCCTAGATACTATTTCCTTTGAGGTCCAGAAGCTTCCCTGCTTAATATAGTCTCATCTGTTTATCTCTGCTTCCACTTGTTTGGAGAGTGCTGTTTACTCATTGAAGATGCCTTTAGTCTAAATGTCATGGAGTGACTTACCTATGTGTTGTTCTATATACCTTATGGTTTCAGGCCTGATACCAAGGTCTTTAATTCATTTGGATTTAAGCTTTGTGCATGATGTTAGCTGGGAGTCTGATCTTGTTTTTTTGCAAGTGGCTGACCAGATGTGCCAACACTTGTTGAAGAGGCTTTCCTTGCTCCATTTTGAATTTCTTTGCTTTTTTATCAAAGATTAGTTGACTGTATGTCTGAGGAACATTCTGTGAATACTCAAGTTTATTTTACTGATTGGAGGATCTGTCTTTATTCTAATACCATGCTGTTTTAATAACTATTGCTTTATAATAAAATTTAAAATTGGGGGTAAGTAATGACTCCCATATTTCTTTTCCCAAGGATTGTTTTATTGTTCCAAATGAATTTCAGATTTGTCAACAATTGTATTAAATATTTTGCTGGTCCCTATTGGGTGTGTACATGCTCATAAAGTGATTTCTTCCTGTTGTACATATACATTGATTAGTATAAAATGACCATCTTTGTAGCTTACAACTTTTCTGTTTTAACTTTTGTGTTATCTGTTATTAATATGGCCACTCCAGCTTTTTTAAGGAAGTTATTTGCTTGGATGATTTTCTTCTAGCCTTTGATTTTGAGTCGATGTTTGTTCTGACAATTTGGGTGTGTTTCTTTAGGCAACAGAAATTGGATTCAGCTTTTTGATCTATTTTGCCACTCTGTGTCTCTTAACTTGTGCATTTAGTTAATTGACATTGAGAAAGATAATTGTCATTGGTTTAGTGTTATCTTTTTGTAGAAATTTGGTGTGTCTGTTGGTTGGTCTTGTCTTAAAGTAGACCTTTTAGTTTATATTTTAAGGCTGGTATTGAGTCTTTAAAGTTTCTGAGCTGTTGTTTATCTGTGAAGCTATATATATTTCCTTCAACCTAAAATTAAGTCTGGCTGGGTGTTTTATTCCAGATAAAGTATTTATTTAGTTGATTTTTGTCATTATATCCTACCACTGCCTTCTGGCCTTGAAGGTTTCTTGTGATAGGTCTGCTGTAAATCTTAAGGATGCTCCTTTGAGTGTAATTTTCCTATTTGCTCTTGCTGCTTTTACTATTATATCCCTATCTGTAGGATTCATCATGGTGACTAGGATGTGTCTTGGGGTGCTTTTCTTTGGATTTCTTTTAGCTGGTACTCTTAAGCCTGCAGGATTTTGTTGCATTTAGTCTTTATCTCTAGTAGTTTGTCTGCAATGATGTCCTTGACTGCTGATTCTTCCTGGGGATTTTCTTTCTCAGTCTCTAGGACTCCAATATTTTTTATATTGTTTCTGTTGAGTGTATCAAAGACTTCTATATTCATTTGTTCACATTCTTTGAGAATTTTTTTCCATTTTCTGATCATTTGTTTTAAGGCTCTTTTTCAATCTCCTCTTTATAGCCTCAACTGCTGTTATTCTGTTGGAGAACTTTCCATTGAGGTTTTCCTTTGGTCTACTGAGTTTTCAGACCTCTTATTTTAGTTCGTAGTTTTCTGATTTTTATCTTCATATCTTCTTTATTCTTATTTATGTTCCATTTAAATCAATCTCTGCTTTATTTGAATCCTATGAACATCCTCCATATTTCTTCTCTAAACCTCTTATCTGAGAGACTAACGAGATGTTGGCAGTTTTTGGGTCATCCGAGGTGCTATCATTTTCTATGCCTGGCATTGGCCTGCATTGTTTCACCATTGTCATTCTTGTAGTGTGGATTTTTTTTTTACATGTTATGTTGATGTTCAGTGGCTAGAAGATGCCCGCTGCCATGAATTGAAGTGGAGTGGCCACGCTTCTCTGACTCCACTATTTGTGGGTGTGACAGCTCACATCTAAAGAAGAGCCTTCAGGCAAAGATGGGCAGAAAAGATCAAATCCCAGAACAGCCTAGAGAAGGCTCAAAAAGACTGCTGTGCTTCAGGTCAAACAGCAGAAACCAGTTCCACTGTTTGTGGATGGTTTAGCTCACCTTTGAAGAAGAGCCCTTAGGGAACGATGGGCAGAGAGGATCAAATCCCAGGACACAGGACATCGGAGAGAAGCCCCAAGATGTCTGCTGCATTTCAGGTCACACAGCAGAGACCAGCTCCACTTTCTGTGGCAGGACTGCTCACCTCCAACGAAGAAGAGCCCTGAGGGAATGATGACTGGAGAGGATCAAATCCCAGGCTGAGAGAAGGCCCAAAATGTCTGCCATACTTAAGGTCACACAGCAAAGACCCCATACTTTTATTCTAAGCCTTTATCCATGCTGTTCTTTTAGGTGTGATTCTTGCAGGCAACAGGTATCTGGTTTTTGTTTTCTGATCCAACTCTCTACTCTGTGTCTTGAATTGGGAGAATTTAGTCCATTGACATTTAAGGAGATTATTGGTAGAGAGGGTTGTTGTGTTATTACATTGTGTATTATATTATATTGTTATTGTTACAATAGGTATTTGGATTGTGTAATTTTTCTCTGAGTAGATCATTCAGAGTCAGTTTGGTTAGAGCAAATAGTGTGAGTTCTTTTTAGTCTGAGAATGTTTTTAGACCTACCTCCCATGTGAATGAGAGTTATGCTGGGTAGTAAACTCTAGGTTGAAAGTTTCTCTTATTCAGTAGTTTAATGTTAATTAATTAATTAATTAATTTTTGGTTTTTGGGTCACACCAGTAGCACTCAGGGGCTACTCCTGGATCTGCGCTCAGAAATCACCCCAGCAGGTTCGGGAAACCATATGGGATGGCAGGATTTGAACCAACGTCCTTCTTCATGCAAGGCAAATGCCTTACCTCCATGCTATCTCTCAGGCCCCCAATTCAGTAATTTAAATATGTCATTCCACTCTTTTCTTGCTTAAATTGTTTCAAATGGGAGATCTGGTTTGATTTTTACGTTTTATTCTTTGTACTTGAGGGGTTTTTTTCTCCCTTATTGCTTTTAAAAAAATTATCTTTCTCTTTATTTTTTTGCTATTTGGATTACTATATGTATTGGTGTTGGTCTATTAGGGTCTATTTTTTTGGAACTCTTTTTGCCTCTTGGATTTGCACAGATACCTTTTTCCAGAGGATAGGAAAATTTTCTGCTATTATTTTCCCCACTACTTGTTCTTCCCCCTCCCCCCTTTCCTTCCCCTTTTGGTATTCATACAAACCCTGGAAAATATTAACGGTAACTCATAATTATCTTACCTGTCCCTAGTCTTCAAAAGCTGAACAGTTCGATGAAGGATATCTACTACTGAGATTGAAAGAATTAATAGAGATCCAGAATACAGCAGCCCACATGACACAAATGTTTCACATTCCAACTATGTCAACTGTGTTCTCTGAGCTAAAGTTTCATAAAACAAACAATAAACATAATAATAACTATGGTTTCTCATAAGGCAAGGGAAATCTAATTAGAATAGGTATTCAGCAACAGAGAACACAGAGCTGCTGAACATTAATAAAAACAAAAACAAAATTAAAGTATTGAAAAGAGTCCCAGGTATAACACTTAAATCTTCATAAATCCAATGTTTTAAACTAAAAACAGTGGAAGAGCAATAATGACTAAAGCATAGAAATCTTGCACCATCTGCTACAGAGATTGGTAAAGTACACCAAGATTGAGTTTTGAAAATGCATGAAGCATTCAAAAGTGAGTGTTCTATAATGTAAATGTAGAAATAACTTTTTTAATTATTTGACTTATTTTATAACAATATATGAAAGTTCTACTTTTTTAAATTAGCATTGCATTTGTATCCAATAAAGACAAAAGAGAAAATAACTCACTTATGATTTTAAAATATAACAATTCTATTTATTTATTAGCAAATAAAATCCAACAATTTATCAAAAGAATACTCTAACATGACAAAGATTTACATAGAAAAGATGTGGCTACTTTTAGCCAAACTCTGAAATATATTCTAGTATATCAACTTACAAAAGACAAAAGCATGAAATTATTAGTATCAGATGTCGACATGATAAATATAGTCATTTCTAAAAATTTAAGTTATTTCAATATATTTACCAAAATCCAATAGCAAATATGGTCTAACTAAAGTAATGAGGTGATTTATAGTAATAATATTATAAATAGAATGCTGCCATCAAAATTATTAATCAACATTGTTTTGGCATTTTAAGCAAATGCAGTAAAATAAGACAATTGGTGTTAGCATTGGAAAAGATATAAATTATCTATTTTTTTCTGTTCATGTAGTTGCATGCTAAAAAATAAAACTCAAAAATAAAAATTAACATTAAGAATAGCTTTTGTATGATGGAGTGATAACAGAGGTTAAAATGCTTGCCTTGCATGCAGCTACCCCTGGTTTGATATCTACCACCATATAATTTTCTCCTTATCATTTCTAAGAGTAATTTATGAAATATATCTGAAGACCATGGGGTATATTCCAAAAATAAGATTTAAAATAAAAAAGAAAATTTGGTAGGTGTCAGTATATAATACACAAAACATATAAATTATAGTTAAATTAAAATGTGCACTATACATATATGTATGTATATTGCTATTTCTTCACAGTTATTTATAGATCTATACATATATAATAACAAATAACTCAAAGTATTTTATAGAATAGAGTTGGCTAATGTAATTGATAAAAATTGGAAACAGAAGTCCAGTATACATAAAATTACAAGCGGCTATTCAAATATATATGTGAATTGTGCTGGAGAGCTAGATGAGCAGGCTGATTTTATATACAAGAAGCTTATTAAGATCCCTGGCACCACAATGCCCCTTCAGTACCACAAGGAGCAACCATCAAGGAGACAGGAATAGCTCCTGAGTATTTCCAGTACCACTCAAAACTAAGAAAGAAACCTGAAACACAAAAATATGGAAAATGAAGATACATTTTTGAATAATAAATTTGCATAAAAGTATGAATTCTCCTAGAATTTGTACCTCAAAGAGTAACATTTTGCAAACTAGATAGATTCTTATCTGAAAATTAAAATTTCCATTTATTATCAAAATAAAACAGTGAGGAAATGATATTTGAGGATACTACAATCAAATTATAATGAAACAGTCAGAGAAACAGATGAAATAGAATAAAAATCTTAGGCAAAAACAGCATGTATTAAAATTTAATAGATGTTAAACAAGTTATTTTAATTAAATGGGTAATGGATAAATTATTAAACCAAGTTGATAGCATAAGTATTTATCTATGATGAAGAAAAACAATGTTGGACCTTTATATTACACCACCTAAAAATAAGTTTTAAATAAATGAGAGACTCAAGTATAAGTGACAATGGTGTAAAAAAATCTTAGTAAAAGTCCAGATTCTATATTCAATGTAAAGTCATTGTAAACTTTGTTAACCAAGACATGCCAGAAACTATTTGAAAAACAAAAATAGTTTTTTTAGAGAAAATTATTTTTCAAATGTCTTCTGCATTGCAAAATATAAGTCCACAAACAAGCAAGTACTGGGAAAATTTTTCAGTTTCCTAGAAGAGATTAGCAACTTTAATTATATGCAAAGAGGTCTTATAAATCAGCAGGAAAAAGCAATTGAACAGGAAAACAAACCAAGAATATGAATAAGCAATTTAAAGAAAAAAAGAATCCAAATGGCCAGCATACATATTTAAAACTTCTCAACTCACCAGTAGTTAGATACAAATTAAAGTAACAGTGAAAGATCATATACTTACATGACAAAAGATGTAAATGCTTCCATTACCTATTCCTGAAGGACAATTTAAGTGTATATGAATTCATTGCTTTCAGAAATTTAAAAGTATTATATATTTTGGAGCTAACAATCTGGAAAGATCTTTTAAAACTACACAAACCATTTGAACTTGCACAATCCCACAAAAGTAAACAAATCCTTTCTCAGGATGTAATTGGTTCAGTCCATCAAAAAAACAAAATGAGCTTGAGAATGTAGTAGTTTTGCTCAATTATGCAATGAATTTTCTTTCATCAATAAATATCTACTGCTCATCATTGTTTCTGTTTGAATCTATGATGTACAAATATGTACATCTCAGTGTTCAGATATAAGTGATCATATGTTGTGTATGTAAATATTTTTGGGATTATTATGTTACTGACCCTACCCTGATCCGGTGATTGTAATATTTACATACACAACAATCAGATAGTTTGGGAAGATTTTCCACATTTGGGCCTTTTGCAAGGTACACATGCAGACCTCTTGATTTAAACTGAGATGATGCAAATAAATGGCTTTTTAGATTCATGTCAAAAAGGTAAGTGTTTTTTAATTACTTCCCTTGGAAAATTACTAAAGTCTGGTGCAGTAAAGGGTGCATGGAAAGAGAAGACAATGGAAGAAATATACATTGTTAGATATATATGTATACATAGTTATATATACATAGACAATTTTAGATGTACATCAATTTTGTTGCTTGAATTAAATGATTGTAATAATTGACCCTATTATATTCACATCTCTCTTTTGGGCTTTGGGGGCACTCCCAAAGGTTGCTCAGAGCTGACTCCTGGCTTTACACTCAAGAAGCACTTCTGGCAGGCTCAGGGAATCATATGGGGTGCTGGAGATCAAACCTGGTGGGCTACATGTAAGGTAATGCCTTTCTGACTGTATTATTATTCTGACCCCCGTTCATATCTTTTACAAGTTTTTTTCTCATACTGATTATAGGCACAGACAATTTTCCAGAAACTTTTTGTTTGCTTTTTTGTTTTGGGGATGATACACTGAGTTTTTAGGGTTTACTCCTGACTCTGTTAAAGAATAACTCCAGGGACCATATGGGAGGCTAGGTATTACACTAGGATTTACTGCATACAAGCAAGCCCCTTAAATTGCTACTATCTTTCTGGCATATGAAAAAAATAGAAACTTAAGAAATACTTGCACATATAGACTCACTTTTTCTTGATGCCCTTAGAAATTTCAAAGTTGTTGTAGTGTATAATGTTAGTATATAGATTTTGATTTAGAGTTAAAAATAATTGCTTGTTCTACCTCTGTAAACTAGCTTTGCTGTGAACCTAAGACAGCCATAACAGGCTCAAGTTTTAAAGTACAAAGACTATGCCAGAAGAACAGCCAATTCCTGGAACCAGACCTGGCACCAGACATATTAGGAAATACCACAAACAGCAACAAACAAATAGCCAAGTGACACCCACACCACGGGTCCAACACTGCACTCTAGATCTGGAGGTATGTGATTTCCCTCAACTGGGCTGACAGCCCACCCTAGCCATTTGTCTAATGCAACTTTGTAGTAAGTACTAATAATTTTAAAGATAAACTTACCCAAGTGTTAATCCCTAGGTACCCTATGAAAATGACCTGCAAGCCATTCTTGGGTTCTCCATTTCTTAGGAGGTGGTAGACAGACCCCAGCATACTAGAATAAACTCCCTTGTTTTTGTTACTGTACAATCAACCTGGTGGTCTTTTGGGTGGCCAATCCTGAGTCTGGATCTAACATATATAAGTTTGATTCTGCCTACTGAGTGATGAGCAGCATTTGACCAAGTTTAGAAACTGTCCAACTATCAGTCAACTGATAAACAATTACAGAATGGAAGAAGCCTATGGGGATCCAATTGAGACCATCAGAGCTGCCTGAGGTGAGCCAGTGTCATTTCAATATCCTGATCCTTGAGCTCCTTAAAGGGCTATTGAGATATTAAAGTTGTGGGTGGATTGTTACACTGATAATGCTGTGACATTAATAAAGGACCAAGATACAAAACTATAGCATAAAACATTTGAATTTTTGGTGTATTCATATTTTCAGGAGGAGGATTTCAGTGAATATTATCAATTGCTTGCAGAATTTCACTGTACCAGGAGGAAAATTAAAAAACAAAGATGACACTGATTAATGGAAATAACTTATAAAGTTTGTTTGATATGAACAAAAGTATTAAAAAGTTTGGATGTTTAAGAAATATGCAAAATGGCATTTGATTATAAGCATATATGATTCCTCTAACATTAAAGATTCATAATAAAAATATATATTAAAAATAAAGGAGACTCAGAGAACTAATTATTTTTAGTAAGCTAAATTAGACATTAGATACCCAATTAATTTGAGCTAGTTCAAATAATATATAGAATTCTTTTATGTAGGAGAATTATAGATAGTTAGATCAATCTAAATAAAATATACTTTTCAGTAAGACAAGAATAATAATGACAAATTTCTCCCTAGTTTTGTTTTTTATTCCAAACTACTATCAATGAGAAATAATTTATTTCTCTCTCCAACCTCTTGTCTTGATTCCGAAGTATCACTTACAAAGGCCTTTATAAGGTGTCTCTGGTGAACTCAGAATGACATAAAAACTTTAGTTGAAAGAAGGGTATCCAGCTTTTGGTAGATGTGTAGTCACAGTTTAAGCCTAAAATAATTTTTAGGGAAAGATTTTCTATATTTGGCTGTACATGTTAGGCATTTCAAAGCACTTGCAATATTTCATCCATACTGAAATATGTCATCCATATCGAATGAAAGTTTATTACTATCCTAGGACTGGTAAGTACCCTCTTGTACAGATAGGAAAGTTTAGATCTGGCAAGTTGAACAGCATCAAAATTATTCTCTTTTAAGTGTACTGATTCTCAATATACAATAGTCAGATATCTAAAGGGCTATAAATGTTCCTTGTTCTTGATTTTCCACTAAAGCACTGCTTTGAAAAGCTTGCTGGCAAGTCCTATGATGCTAAAACTAATTATTCATCCCAGATGTTGCTCTTGAGTCTCTTGGAATAGATTTCTTCTGTGTGTAGAATACTGTACATGCTATGGAGATGCCCTCCTTGTCCTTGCTTTTAAGTAACCTTTTCTTCCATTTTTTTCAGTTCTCTTATGCTGCTTGTCATACACTTTTCAGAGTTCTATGATACTAAGTCAAATATAAATTTAGATGAATAGGAAAGCAATTTTTTTGAGAAATTAATTTATTCTGTATTTGCAAACCTAAAAATTCTTTGAAGGCAAACATAAAAGCACAGAGAATCATATTTTAATTTTTGAATATCCAGACCATGTTCCCCCAGAAATCTAATTTTCTAGATTAATGAATCATATCAGATATTATACATTAGAAATTGCTTTTACATCATGAAAAACAATGTGAATAAATTGAAATTACTTATTGAAGAAGCATTATAGGACCCACATGTTAAATTCTTTGTGTTTATTTAGGATCAGTTGAATTGATTCTTTGAGATTAGAAATAATCTCTTGGGCTTTGTGTCTGATTAGTATCTCAAAGATCTAGGGTTTTCCCCAATTCTTTCCATTTATTATAGTTTTAGGAAGGATTTGAACTATACTAAAATATAATAGTATCAAAACATTTTATTCAGAAACCCAATTCTTCTGGAACGATATTATTTTACATTTATTATTCCATCATTATTTCTAAACCATGACTATACATGTGATTATGTTAGATCAACATAGATTTCTAAAGTATTTACAGAAAACAAGGCTGTCTGAAGGAAGAAATACATTTCTCAATACCTTTTTATGAATGGCAGCATTCAGGCAGAAAACTTATGTGATTCACTAGTCATCAGGGAAAGGATTGCTAGGAAGCAGGAAGAGCTTTCACTGGGCTCTGAGAAGTTACTACTTCATCTCAGAGAGATAATTGGAAAAAACAAAGTTATGATATCAGCTCCATTTTTTTTTTGGTGTCTCTGCCTTGGATGAACCACCTCCATTCACTTCTTAGACTCTATATCTGCACCATTAACTAGCATACACCCCAGAGTTCTATAAAAATAGTTCAGCTGGCTTTCCTTGTAGCCTGTTATCCCTTGGACCTAACCTGTGAACTCCTTTAGTGGTTACTTTGGACTAAATTATGCCACTCTGAAATATCATATGTTGAAGATCTCATCTAGTGTAATTATACTTAGAAGAGTTGGGCTTTGTAATAAAATTGGATTTTTATATAAGGCCCTAGTGGAAGATAAAACCATTCTCTGCTGGGATTAGTGCCTTTTTAAGAGAGACAGCGAGTGTTTTCTCCCTCCTCCAGGTCAAGATATACTAACTCTATCATACAGAAAGATAGACCTACAAAAGCCCAAAGCAACTAGAACCTTTATCATGGACTTATTATACTCAGGAACTATTGAGAAAAATAGATTTCTGTTGCTTAAACTACCCACTAATCTGTGGTATTTTGGTAAGGCAGCTTGAGCTGATTAAGACAGAGATGAAGAGCTCTGATTTGATATTAAGGGTAGTTGTTTCAAATTGCACTCCTTTATTAAACATAGTGGTTTTAGTAGTTTCTAAAAGTCTAAGTATCAGTTTCCTTATCTACAAAATGGTGATCTAGATATTTGCATATTTCAGGATTGTTACATGAATTCATAAGCTATAAAATGTGAAATGAAATATTTTACCTAATGAAAGTTTGCATTTTTAAGAAATTAAAGCTATTGTTGTTATATACATTATTAGATAGATTTTGCTATATCATCTCTAAGCTCTACATTTTATATCATGTTTATTAATTATATAGAGTATAAAATGAATATTTGGGAGGCTGAGAGATAATACAGAAAGTAAGATTTTAGAAGAAGTCAGAGTGATCTGAAGCCATCAATCAAAGACAATGAGTTGGTCTCTAGGGTCTAATTAGGTATATTTTGCCTCTAGGGTCACTAGCAGAAAAATGGTCCTACTGACCCATGTAGACTTCCAGTTTCCACAACTAAGAAAATACATGTGTGTTATTTTAAATTACCGAGTTTATGTTGCAACAGAAATAGGAGTACTTCTCACCTTAATCAGAGAGCCTTTACTAAATAATCCACTAAAGCAAACTTAACAAGTGTTATCATTATTGCTTTACTTAAATCCATGTCAGTCATTGGTCTGTACTCCCCCATTTTTCCCTACTACATTGCACTTCTATCAGTATTATGCCATTATCTCTGACACATCGCTGGTTTAGGTTCTGTCAATAGAGACACAGGAAGGAATTTGGAAGGTAGCTTTTGACAGTATCTTGAGCAAGCAGCTCTAGAAATCAGGTTTGCAAGAGTTGAATTTGTGGCAGTGATCATGGCAGCAGTAGTTTTGCAAATGAATTGCAGAAAAAGCAGTGTTAGCCCATGCTTAGAAAGCTAACTGCTAATTGTAATGGCTATAGTACAGTAGTCTACTAGCCTCCAAGCAAATTCTTGCTCTGAGGATCCAGAAGCAATTCTAGCTACTTGAAAAAAATACGAATAACTGTGTTTTCCCTTCTTTTAAAGTTTTGACCCTTGCAAATATCCTTGAAAACAATTTCTATATTAAAATGTGCTACATTAATTTTCCTCATATTTACTTCTTATTTCTATTAATATAAAAGATACAGTTTTTGATTTAACACTCTTTTAATCTTTACTTAAACATCTTGATTACAAATATGATTGTGATTAGGTTTCAGTCATGTAAAAAACACCCCCTTCATCAGTGTAACATTCTCACCACCAATGTCCCAAATCTCCCTCCATCCCAACCTACCCCCACCTGTACTCCAGACAGGCTTTCCAGTTTGCTAATTCATTCACATGATTATGGTAGTTCACTGTGTAGTTATTTCTATAAATTTACTCACCACTCTTTGTGGTGAGCTTCATGAAGTGAGCTGGAAGTTCCAGCCCTCCTCTCATTGTCTCTGAGGATTGTTGCAAAAATGACTTTTATTTTTCTTAAAACCCATAGATGAGTGAGACTATTCTGCATCTCTCTAACTCCCTCTGACTTATTTCACTCAGCATGATAGATTCCATGTACATCCATGTATAGGAAAATTTCATGACTTCATCTCGCCTGGTGGCTGCATAATATTCCATTGTGTATATATACCACAGTTTCTTTAGCCATTCATCTGTTGAAGGGCATCTTGGTTGTTTCCAGAGCCTGGCTATTGTGAATAGTGCTGCAATAAATATAGGTGTGAGGAAGGTGTTTTTGTGCTGTATTCTTGTATTCATAGGGTATATCCCTAGGAGTGGAATAGCTGGATCAAATGGGAGCTCAATTTGCATTTTTTGGAGGAATCTCCATATTGCTTTCCATAGAGGTTGGACTAGAAAGCATTCTCACCAGCAGTGGATAAGGGTTCCTTTCTCTCCACATCCCCTCCAGCACTGATAGTTCTCATTCTTTGTGATGTATGCGAATCTCTGTGGTGTGAGATGGTATCTCATCTTTGTTTTGATTTGCATCTACCTGATGATTAGTGATGAGGAGCATTTTTCATGTGCCTTTTGGCCATTTGTATTTCTTTTATATCAAAGCGTTTGTTCATTTCTTCTCCCCATATATTATGGGATTAGATTTTTTTTTTCTTGTAAATTTCTGTCAGTGCCCTGTATATTTTGGATATTAGCCCCTAATCTCATGGGTGTTGGGTGAATAGTTTCTCCCACATGGTGGGTGGCTCTTGTATCCTGGGCACTATTTTCTTTTGAGGTGCAGAAGCTTCTCAGCTTAATATATTCCATCTGTTGATCTCTGCTTCCACATGTTTGGAAAGTGCTGTTTACTCCTTGAAGATAACTTTAGTCTCAATGTCATTGAGTATTTTACCAATGTGTTGTTCTATATACCTTATGATATCAGGTCTGATAACAAGGTATTTAATCCATTTGGATTTTACCTTCATACATGATGTTAAATGGGGGTCTATGTTCGCTTTTTTGCAAGTGGCTAACCAGTTCTGCCAGCACCACTTGTTGGTGAGGTTTTGCCTGCTCCACTTAGGACTTCTTGCTCCTTTGTCAAAAATTAGGTCATTGTGTGTCTGAGGAACAGTGTCTGAGAACTCAAGCCTATTGCACTGATCTGAGGGTCTGTCTTTATTCCAATACCATGCTGTTTTGATAACTATTGCTTTGTAGTACAGTTTAAAGTTGAGGAAGGTAATGCCTCCCATTTTCCTTTTTCCAAGGGTGCTTTAGCTGTTCGAGGGTGTTTATTCTTCCAGATGAACTTCCTAAGTGTATGATCCACTTCATTGAAAAATATCATGGGTATTTTTAAGGGGATCATATTAAATCTGTATAATGCTTTGGGAACTATTGCCATTTTAATGTTAATTCTGCCAATCCACGAGCAGGGTATGTGCTTCCATTTCCGTTGTCTTCTCTTATTTCTTAAAGCAGGGCTTTATAGTTTTCTTTGTATAGGTCCTTCACATCTTTGGTCAAGTTGACTCCAAGATATTTGAGTTTGTGTGGCACTAAAGTGAATGGGATTGCCTTCTTGACTTTCTTCTCTTCTCTATCATTATTGGTGTATAAAAAGACAATTGAGTTCTGTGTGTTAATTTTGTAGCCTGCCACCTTGCTATATGAGTGTATTGTTTCTAGAAGCTTTTTGGTAGAGTCTTTAGGGTTTTCTAAGTAGAGTATCATGTCATATGCAAACAATAAGAGCTTGACTTCTTCCTTTCCTATCTGGATTCCCTTGATATCTTTTTCTTGCCTGATTGCTATAGCAAGCACTTCCAATACTATGTTGAAGAGGAGTGTTGAGAGCGGACAGCGTTGTCTTGTACCAGAATTTAGAGGAAAGGCTTTTAGTTTTTCTCCATTGAGGATAATATTTGCCATTGGCTTGTGGTAGATGGCTTTAACCAGATTGAGAAAGGTTCCTTCTATTCCCATCTTGCTGAGAGTTTTGATCAAAAATGGGTGTTGGATCTTAACAAATGCTTTCTCTGCGTCTATTGATATGATCATGTGATTTTTATTTTTCTTTTTCTTGATGTTGTGCATGATGTTGATAGATTTATGGATGTTAAACCATCCTTGCATTCCTGGGATGAAACCTACTTGGTCGTAATGCATGGTCTTCTTGATGATACATTGGATCCTATTTGCCAGGATTTTGTTGAAGATCTTTGTTTCTGCATTCATCAGGGATATTGGTCTGTAATTTTCTTTTCTTTTTTTTTTTTTGGCAGCATCTCTGTCTGGTTTTGGTATCAAGGTGATGTTGGCTTCATAAAAGCTGTTTGTGAGTGATCCCGTTTTTTCAATTTCATGGAAGATCCTGGCTAGCATTGGTAGTAGCTCCTCTTGAAAGATTTGAAAAAATTCATTAGGAAATCCATCTGGGCCTGGGCTTTTCTTTTTGGGCAGATGTTTGATTACAGTTTCAATTAACTCAGTAGTGATGGGGGTGTTTAGATATGCTACATCCTCCTTACTTAAATGTGGAAGGTTATAAGTGTCCAAGAATTTTTCTATTTTTTTCTAGGTTCTTATGTTTAGTAGCATAAAGTTTCTCAAAGTAGTCTCTGATTACCCTTTGGATCTCTGCAATATCTGTCGTAATCTCCCACTTTTCATTTCTAATATGGGTTATTAGGTTTCGCTCTCTCTTTCTTTGTGAGTTTTGCCAATGATCTATCAATCTTGTTTATTTTTTCAAAGAATCAACTTCTGCTTTAGTTGATCTTTCGGGTTGTTTTTTGAGTTTCCACTTCATTGAGTTCTGCTTTCAGCTCTGTTATTTTTTTCTGTCTCCCTATTTTTGGTTCCTTTTGTTGGTCATTTTCTAATTTTATGAGCTGCATTATTAAGTTATTCAGGTATGCACCTTCTTCCTTCCTGATGTGTGCTTGTAGAGCTATAAATTTTCCTCTCAGGACTGCTTTTGCTGTGTCTCATAGATTCTGGCAGTTTGTGTCTTCATTATCATTTGTTTCCAGGAAAGTTTTGATTTCCTCTTTGATTTCATCTCGGACCCACTGGTTGTTCAGTAGCAGGGTGTTTAATTTCCAATTGTTAAAGTTTTTCTTCTGTGTGGCTTTGTAGTTCACATCTAATTTCAGAGCCTTGTGGTCAGCAAAGGTAGCCTGCAAGATTTATATCCTCTTGATTTTATGGAGGTATATTTTATGTGTCAGCATGTAGTCTATTTACATTGGAGAAGAATCTGTATCCAGGCTTTTTGGGATGGAGTGTCCTATATATATCTACTAGTCCTCTTTCTTCCATTACTCTTCTCAGGGCTAGTATGTTTTTGTTGGGTTTCGTCTGGTTGACTTATCAAGTGTTGTTACGGCTGTGTTGAGGTCTCTCACAATTATTGTGTTATTATTGATGTCTTCTTTCAGATTTGTCAGTAACTGTATTAGATAATTTGCTGGTCTCTCATTGGGTGCATATATGTTTAATAGTCTGATTTCTTTCTGTTGCACATATCCCTTGATTAGTACCTAGTGTTCATCTTTGTCCCTTACCACATTTCTGAGTATAAAGTTGGTGTCATCAGATATTAATATGGCCACCCCTGCTTTTTTGAGGGTGTTGTTTGCTTGGATGATTTTCCTCCAGCCTTTGATTTTGAGTCTATATTTGTTCTGACTATTCACATGTGTTTCTTGTAGGCAGCAGAAGGTTGTATTCATCTTTTCAACCCATTTTGCCACTCTGTGTCTTTTAATTGGTGAATTTAGTCCACTGCCATTGAGGGAGATGATTGTCATAGGATTTAATGTCATCTTTGTAGTGTTTGCTGTGTTTGTTGGTCTCTCTTGTCTTAGAGTAGACCTGTCAGTTTTTCCTTTAAAGCTGGTTTTTCATCTGTGAAGTTTCTGAGCTGTCATTTATCCATGAAGTTATGTATCCTTCCTTCAAACCTGAACGTGAGTTGGCTGGGTGCAATATTTTCGGTGAGGCATTCATTTCATTCAGTCTTGTCACAGTATCCCACCACTGTTTTCTGGCCTTGAGAGTTTCTTGTGATATGTCTGCGGTAAGTCTTAGGTATGCTCCTTTGAATGTAATTTCCCTTTTTGATCTTGCGCCTTTCAGTATTCTATTTGTGGGATTTGTCATCATAACAAGATTGTGTCTTGAGGTGTTTTTCTTTGGGTTTCTTTTAGCTGGTACTCTTCGGGCATGCAGGATTTGATTGCATGGAGTCTTTAACTCTGGGAGTATCTCTTTGATGATGGTTTTGACAGTTGATTCTTCCTGGAGATCTCCTCCCTGGGTTTCTGTGACTCCAATGATTCTTATTTTGTTTCTGTTGAATTTATCAAAGACTTCTATTTTCATCTGTTCACATTCCTTGAGAACTTTTTTCATTGTCTGTTTATTTGTCTTAAGGTTCTTTTTCAATTTCTTCTGTCATGTTGAGTTTTCTGCATCTCATCTTCCAGTACTCCAATTCTCTCCTCAGCTGCTGTTACCCTGCTGGTGAGGCCACCCACTGAGTTTTTCAGTTGAGCTACCGTGTTTTTCAGATCTGTTATTTCAGTTTGGAGTTTTCTGATTTCTGTCTTTGTGTTCTGTTCAGATCAATCTATGCTTTCTTTGAGTTCTACAAACATCTTCCATATTTCTATTTTAAGTTCCTTATCCAAGAGGTTAATCAGATATTTATAATTTTTTAGGTCATCCGAGCTATCGTCTTCATTGTCTGTGCATGGTGTTTGCCTGCGAGGTTTCCCCATTGTCATGCTTGTTGTGTGTTTTTTTCTGCGTGTTGTAGTGGGGTTCATTGGTTAGAAAGAGTACAGGGCTGCAAAGCTAAGCGGAACAGCCACGCTCCTCTGCTGCCTCTAGTTGACAGTTTTTTGAGGGTGCGCTCCCTAGGCCTCTGAGGAGATTGTCAGGTATTCAAGAAACACTGAGTTAACACTCTTAAAAATGTATTTCCATCTTGCATGAGCTAACCTAGGACAGACCGAAGTTCTATCCCCCAGCGTCCCATATGGTCCCCAAGCCAGGAGCGATTTTTGAGCGCATCACCAAAAGTAATCCCTGAGGGCCACCGGCTGTGACCCAAAAGCAAAAAAAAAAAATGTATTTTCACCTGTGCATATATTGCATGTCATACTAGTTGGTAAATTCTTTGAGAACAGGGGCAAATAATCATAATAGAAGAGATAGGTGTGTTGATATTATCTTTGCTAGATGCTGCAATAAATCACAAAATTCTAGAAATTTAACACAATCAAGGTTGATGAGAAAATTATTTTTATAGTAACTCAGAATTATTTTTTTTTAGTTTGTGGCATGTGATATAAATGAATAATGGCAGGGAGGAGAAGAAAAAAGAGAAGAAATAAAAGTTGAACAATGTACAGATATCATGTCCATCCTTGACTCATCATTTCCCATTTTTCCATACTTATTCATTTGGCAAAACTTAATGACAAGGAAGATTATGTATTTTTAAGCTCTTATGTTTCAATCACACTTTCAAACCAGAGAATTTGATTGGCATCTGCTTTGCTAACTATATGACCTTGCACAATTCTGAAGCCTCAGAGACTTAATTTTTCATCAAATCATTTTGAGCTTGCAGGGTGGTTTTAAATACTAATTGAGATGACAACTGTGGTGGTGTTAAAATTATAATAATAATAAAAATGATGATACTAAAGATAATGACAGATAGCATATAAGAATGCATACAATGTGTAGGTAGACACTGAACTAAGTACTTTACAATAAAATTTAACCCTACAAGGTACTCTTTCAACAAGAGAAACAAGTGATCTTGTCTAAGAATACCTACCTATGGGGCTGGAGAGATAGCATGGAGGTAAGGTGCTTGCCTTGCATGCAGAAGGTCAGTGAATCTAATCCAGGCATCGGTGGATCAAATCCTGGCATCCCATTTGGTCCCCTGAGCCTGCCAGGAGCGATTCTTGAGCACAGAGCCAAGAGTAACCCCTGAATGCTGCCAGGTGTGACCCAAAAACCAAAAAAAAAAAAAAAAAAAAAAAAGAATACCTACCTAGAAAAAATCAAAACTGGTTTTTGAAAATATTGTTGATTTCAAAGCCCATGTTCCCTCCATTATACTTACAATGTAAGCTAGACATGTTTTATCTCTTAATTCATAGTCTAGGATCTTGTAACAATAACCAAAACTATAATTATAACCAATATTTGTTATATAGTACTTTCTATGAACCATAGAGCATTCATTGTTCATTCTATGTTCTTCCCCTCTGCATATGTTTAACTAATCAATATAGTTTAAAATTTTGACTTAATTTATTCATTTTGAAAATAAATATGGTTAAATAGCTTGCTAATATTGCATACAGATAACATGACTTAGAAAGTATAAAGCAATCTAATCACCTAATCTGAATATATTTATGTCAATTAGATCAGATTTTGTCTTGATTTTAAAGTGTTCTCTGTGGAACATAAGTTCTCTATATTCAGAGATATTGTGGTTGAAAACAATTCTAGATTCAAACATGTCTGGAAGTCACATTGTCACATTAGCTTTTGATGGTTCATAATACAGAATTACACATTTTGGATGTTTCATAATTTAAAGCTGTAAAGTTAGAATATTAGAATGGAGATATGGCACAGTTCTTGGTAGGGAGCTTTCTCCTGATCCCAGGTTTACAGAACACATGGAACTTTCAGACTTTGTTCTCTGTTCTGGATGTGGCTGGGCAGAAACAACCAGATCTTTCTCTTTGAGTCTTTTAGTTGACAGAGAATGCTATAGGTAGCTTCTTTTTTCTTTACTCATCTTTCCATGAATAATTAGGTTGGGTCCATATTTTAACTATTATGAATAATGCTGCTATAAGCAGAGGAGTAAAAATAATACTTTAAGTTAAAGCATTTTTGTCATTTGATAAATGAATAGAAGTATTTCTAGGGACTAGACAGGTGGCGCAGTGGTCGGGCAATTGCCTTGCACACAGCTAACCTAGAGTGGACCACGGTTTGATCCTCCAGGGTTCCATATGGTCCCCAAACCAGTAGTGATTTCTGAGCACACAACCAGGAGTAACCCCTGAGCATCATCTACGTGGCTTCCCCTTCAAAAAAACAAAAACAAAAACAAAACAAACAAAAAAGTATTTCTAGATCATGTTAATTTTTTTATGTAATTACACACTTTTCCCATAAAGCATCATTGATTTACACTCCCACTAGCAGTATTTCTACTCAGTGTCTTTTCTTACATTCCTGGCAAAGTTTGTGTTTTGTAATATATTTCCCCCAATAGTACTTAGGGCTTACTCCTGGCTCTATAAGGGCGCACTTTTGGAGAGTTTAATATATATGTTAAAAAAATAAGAAAAAAAAAAGAGAAATAAAAAAGATATATATGTGGGCCGGGCGGTGGCGCTAAAGGTAAGGTGCCTGCCTTGCCTGCGCTAGCCTCTGACGGACCGTGGTTCGATCCCCCGGCGTCCCATATGGTCCCCCAAGCCAGGAGCAACTTCTGAGCGCATAGCCAGGAGTAACCCCTGAGCGTCACCGGGTGTGGCCCAAAAACCAAAAAAAAAAAAAAAAAAAGATATATATGTTCTAGGGTAAAACCTGATTTGACCCACATCAAATTTCCTACCCATTATATTTACTATCTCCCTGGAACATCAATGCTTAATATCATTTTTAAATTTTTTGTAGTATTAATTTAAAGCATTTCCTTATAGACTTACAAGTTTAGTGTCAAGCAGGCCAACTCAACAGTTTTTGATATGAACCCTGTCTTTGCATTTATATTTCTTAGGTAAATAGTGTTGTTAATATTTTTCATAGAAACATTATTACATTTTAAACATGTTTGCCCATAATACACTTAGACTTTTCTTCTATGATTCCAAGGGATTAGTTTCTGAAACATCTGACTGGAGAAATCTAGATTCAATAGTGGAAGGGAATCATCTATCCGTATTTCAAAGTTTGATTTTCTAAATGGAGCTGCGGCTGCAAACTGGGAGACAATTCACAGTCTGCTAGTCTTTTCTTCAACACTAGCACAGAACATTACCTTCTCGTCACTCTTGATGACTTCCTGACACTTTCAGGAAACTTGTTCCATCCTCCCATCAGGCCAATTTTCAGAAATACAGATCTGCTGTGAGATGCTGTTAGCGGGAACTTCCTGGGTGAATGGAGATTTGGGGCAGTTCCTGGTAGGGTGCCTCTTCCTGCCCATGGGCTTAGAGATCACCTGGAACTCTCAGGCTCTGTTTCTGTCTGGCTAAGACTGAGCAGGAACTACCAGTTCTTTCTTTCTGGGTCTTTCAGCTGACAAAGAGTGAGCATGAAGACAAGAACTCTATCTCAGGACCTCCATGAAATGGGAAGAGAGGATTGTGAAAATGATAAATGTCCATGCATTATTTATCACTATTATTGCTTGGCACAAACAATTTCATTCCATTGACTTCTCACTTTTAAATGAGCTGGGAAGAAGGCCAAGGTTGTTTTTCAGATTCCCCAGAGAGAATGTGAGTGAGTCCATGGTACTTGTATTTTATTAACTCTGAGAGTTTTCTTTTCTTTTCTTTTTTGGTTATGAATGACACAGGAGGGAAGAGACTCTAAAATTGGGCTGAGGTTTGCTGAAAGACATAACCATATGCAAAATATTTATTTTTAAATAGAGGCTTAAGAAAAACAGAATATAAAAGATCTCTCATAACTCCTCAAAACAAAACATGTAAAGTAGCGAAATTAAACATTATCTAAGGGAAAATTGATCTTCCAGTGAACATGATTCTGTTGTTTCTAGGTATATTTTAAAATTAGATATCCTTATCTTCTGTATATTCTGGGACTTTACTTTAAAAAAAGGGGGTAAATAGGCACAAAAATTTAATCCTGTTGTTTAAAAATATTTTTTGCTGTTTAATTATTTTATATAAAAATTAAAAATGTTTTAATAAGTTAAAAAACAGGTGGATATCAAAAAGTCCCATATATTACATAAATCCTAAGATTTTAAAAATGATTTTGAATCTACAAGTAGGTTTTTGATTATGCACTACAGATTTTTAAGGTATTCACTATGCATTCAAATATTCAGGCTAAGATACAAAAACCAATCAGTCTGATAGTGTTTCTCATTTACTCAGAGGGTTCAATCTTAACCACCATGTGCATTTTTTCACATGGCATCTAAGTTAACCAGCCTCTCTGCACCCAATCTGTGTCTCTCCTCATGCTACCTCTTTCTAGCTGAGCCTCTCTCTCCCTACCCCAAGG
The DNA here is from genome assembly GCF_024139225.1 of Suncus etruscus. Classification (NCBI taxonomy): domain Eukaryota; kingdom Metazoa; phylum Chordata; class Mammalia; order Eulipotyphla; family Soricidae; genus Suncus; species Suncus etruscus. The sequence goes on along the minus strand of NC_064864.1, from coordinate 57,877,185 downwards.
TAACCCCTTAAATAACCAACCACAGACATTTCCCATCCAGGTAAGTTAGACAGGAAGTTGGGGGAGGGTTTACACTAATAGTTCTGGAAGTGAACTGTTTCTGTGGTCGCTGCAATAAGGAAAAATCAGAGTACTGGCAGGCCTGTGACAGAACAATAAAATTCTGCTGGCCAGAAGATGGGTTTTTAGCGACAAAGAAGGATCTCATGTCCCCAAGGATTTTGATTATTTACTCTTACCTAGATGCCTTTACCTATAATATCCTTCTTCAGTGAAATTTAAGACCCAATTTTTCCAGAGATAAGTGAGTCACTGAAAAAGACTCTCAACTGAGTTTCCTTCTTCACATACGTTTGTTAATTAAAGAAAAGGGAGGAAAACATCAATTCCAAAGAAACACCAATATTTCAAAATATGATGCTGATTTTTTATAACTTCTTTTCAGTTCTACCTTTCAGAAATGTACAGGCTAACATGTAAAGTTGAATTAATATGCCAACTTAAAATGAGCCTGCACAGCTCCAGATAACTTGCCCAAAGAATTGTATAGAAACGATAATAAATATAAATTGCAATCCAGGGACTGGGGGCATAGGAGAGTGAGGGAGGCAATTACCTTATATGTGATTAGCAACGGTTCAGTTCCCGGCACTTAATATGCTACTCAAGCTCCATCAGGAGAAATCCTTGAGCACAGAACTATGAATAACCCTGAATATCTGGAGATATGATCCAAACAAAAAAAATAGTAAGTCAATAGAGAAAGAGCTGTAACAGAGGGACATGGATGCCACCATGGAAGGCCAGTGATGACTGCCAGGAACCTTTAAGTAGAGTGAGATTTTGGCCACATTATCTTCATTATAATGTAACTATTATTTTCTCCATATCTGTGAAAAGTTTTAGTGAGAATCTTAGAAAGTATAGCATGGTAGTCTCTGCCATACTTGACAGAAGTCTCTGTCCAAGCCTGTGATTTCCTTCAGTTTTTAATATGTTCATAATATGTGTATATGTATATATACATATTCACATATATAGAGATTAAAGTTGTCATGGAAGAATGAATGAGCATTGAGAAGAGAGATTTTTGATGACTCTGACCTTATTCTTTCTCTTCTTTTCTACCTCTTCTTTCTTCCCTCTCCTCCTTCCCTCCCTTCTTTTCCTCATTCCCTCATACCTCCCTTCTCCATTCCCTCATTCCTCCCTTCCCTTATTCCCTCCTTCCATCCCTCCTTCCTTCCTTTCTGTCTTCCTTCCTTCCTCCTTTCTTCTTTTCTTCCCTCCTTCCTTCTTTCCTTCCTTCCTACCTGCCTTCCTTCCCTCCTTCCTTTCTTCCCTCTTCCTTCCTTCTTATGGTCCTTTCATCCTTCCTTAGTTGCCTCCTTCCTTCCTTCCTATGCTTCTTCTCTCCTTTCTTTCTTCCTCTGCTTCCTCTCTCCTTTCTTTCATCCATTCCCCTCCCTTCCTAGCTCCAAATGCTCAGGAGTGTAGCCTTACTTACAGTGTTTATAGGTACTCATAGTACAGAGCATTAAACTGTGTTCAGCTTTATACAAGGCAAGCTCCTTACCTCTCTCCAGCTCTTTATGTTCTCCATATCCTGATATCTCTCTCATTCTATTTTTTCCAAAAACAATCTCCAACATATCTCAAGGATTCTGGAAAATAAAGTTTAGCTATGTGAAAAAGAGAATAGCAAGATGGTTTTTTCAAACATACATCTGTTGTCACACATATTGTTTTCTAGGAATGGACCCATATGACTAGTATCATCTCTGAGACTAACTTAGTTTAAGTTTGAATCAGATATACAACACTTGCCATATTTCCATATCCAGGCAGTGTTTTTGTCTATGGCATCTATATTATAATGTTTTTGGCAAAGATTTCACTGAGATTTATCTTGCCATGTAGACCATGTCCAAGAGGTATTAGTCATGCTTGTATAGCATGGAATCCTTCACATTATTTACCCCTCAAAAGTTACAAATACCATTGGCTTTTTATCAGTATATAATAATTCTGTTTTGTTGTGTTTTGGGTTGTGGCATACCTAGTGATTCTCGGGCTTATTCCAACTTTGCACTCCTAAATTATTCCCTATGAGGCTCTGAGAAGCACATATAGTTCAGAAGATCAAACCTGCATCGGTTGCATGCAAGGCAAGCACCTGCTTTCATGTATTATTACTCTGGCTCTGTAATAATTTATTTTAAGTTGATTTTTTATTACTTGTCTAACAAACTAAGATTTTACTTCCACCTAGATACTTAGAGGACTGTACCGAAGTATCCTATCTTCATCATTCTTTATAGAATCTCAAAAGTTCTTAAAATACTGGACAAGATACTTTCTATTTTCATATTTTGAGAATCTGAATTGACATAACAGTAAATTAAAAAATAATAGTTAAAGAAACAGAGCAAAGCATTTTCTGCTTATAAAAGACGCTCTCTTCAATTCTTATTAGAGGTGACAAGAAATACTTGTAAATGCTGTTCCTTTCCAAGATAAAAACAGAAGCTTTAGTGAAGTCTCATTATGAAGGATTGATTTTGTTTCATCTTAGTTCTTTCTTTAAGTAACTATAAACATAGTTCATGGCTATACTAAATAATATATAATGATTTATGAGTGAATTTTCATATACCTTCAAAAATTCTCATTTAGTGACATAATGCAGGTATTTTTCCTAGGAAGACATTAAATGTTGTTCTAAACATTTTTATTCTTTTTATAACATGGTGATTAAACATGTTGGGTTTATGGTACATGAGGTACCATATTCAGTGGCATGATAATGAAAGGTTTAATTCAACAATGAAGAGGGAATATTTACTCTCTGAAAATTGACTATCACACAAAAACAGGGGAATAGGCTAGAGAATCATATACTAAATATCTCCTAAGGTATTACCACTGTGACTCTTTACTAAAGCTTCACTCTCAAGACTCAGTGAAGGCAGTTCAATTATCAGAGGAGCTCAAGTATTTTTCTGAAAATAAGCTGCTATAGCTATGGATGAGAGTCTGTATTTGTATAACAAGTGTACAATCTTGCATATCCTATGCTTTAAGAGGACTAAAGGAGTAAGAGCAGCATCTGGTGTCAGATGTATTAATAAAACTCATTGTTTGTATCTTCTATTTAAAAAAATGTTTTGTTTCTGGGCTGGAGAAATAATACAATGGGTAGGGCACTTGCCTTGCATATAGACAGCCTGAGTTTGATTCCCAGTAAACCCCGAGCATTACCGGTTGTGATCCAAAGAAAAATGTGCTTATTGTAATTTTTTCCAAAGATAACCTCTTCTAATATTTTGCTTTCTTTTTATTATGTAGAATAAACACTATATAATAGTATATATAATACATGCAATTTTTCTACTTTTCACTATATTTGATCCCCTTGCAATATTTATTTCTTTTTTTAACATCACTTGCCATGGTTGGTTAGTGTCATCAGGACGTAAATTAATTACAGACACTATAAATAATGTTATCCTTTTCATTGGAAATAGAAAGGCTTATGTTAACTCCTGAGTGATGAAAAATTTTAGTGAGTTTCAGCTTATTGATAAGTCAGAATAACAAACATAATGACACTGATATCCCCCCTTAGATTATCTCTCTACTCAAATCTTTGATTACTTAGTTTTCTTTCAGCTACTTTTACCCTGTTCTAATAATCAGGTGAGAACAAATAATAGGATATTTCCAGGTTAAAAAAAAAAAAAACTGCTCATGATTACTTTTAATGTTTCCCTCGCATTAGGAAAAGAGACTTGAATGGGAAATCCTTTGAAATAAATGAAGTTGAATATCTTCGAGCACACACACTTTCCCATCCCACCAGTGAGCCCTTTGCTCTATACTCAAACATCAATTAAAATAATTATTCTCAAATTATCATTTCAATCCGCTTTTCTCACAAAGCAGCACTCAACAGCTTCATGTTCAGTTCAGAGCTATTATCTCTGAAGTTACACTAATAATGATACCAGTTGCGTGAGACTCTTAAAAACTAATTTGAAAGCTGTCACTATCTTTCCCATTCCTTGATACTCATTTCTTTGTCCCAATATCATTCCTGTGCTTTGAGCATTTCTCACCTACTATGTATTTACTTTACTGGTTACACATATTGTTTTGTTATCTCTGGAAGGAGTGAATTTCATGAATGTAAAATGAGGAAATCATTTAAAATATTTTTATTCAAATCATTGTAATTTATAAAGTTATTCATGTTGGGTTTTAGATATAGAAAGTCTCAGCACCAGCCCCTCCACCACCTTCCTTCTCCAATGTAACCAGAGTCATGTTATCACCCACTGTCTTAGCCTGCCTAAAATGAGGAATCTTTATTTCATTTGCTGATATAACCTCGCTCTTAGAAGAGGATCTAGCACACAGTAGGTGCCCACCAAGTACAATTATTTTTGGTTTGTTTGGCTTTGCTCAGTCACACCTACCTATACTCTGGGCTCACTTCTGGTTTTGTGCTCAGAGCTCACTTCAGGCAGGGCACAGGAAATCATACATAGTGTCAGGTATAGAAACAAGATTGGTCATATGCAAGTCCGTAACAACTATACTATCTCTCCAACCTCTGAATATGTTTTCAAATTAATTTTTTCTTTATTTAAATGACAGACATTTATTAGAATATATAATGGCAAATCTTACACAGTGATATTTAAGGTACACAACGGCAAATCTTACACAGTGATATTTAAGGTACACGGTGACAATAAATGAGGGTCTTTCCACCAGCACTCTTGTCCTCCGTTCATCCCTGTTCCCAAGCATATATCCCTTATCTCCCTCCTTTATCCCCCAGAATGCTAGTGCATCTGAAAGCATATATGTTAACACTAATGTAAACCTTTTATTTTGCATTTCCAGATAATTTTGCTAGTGGGTTCTTAAAGGTTTGGAGTCAAAGGAGCACTGTAAAAACAATGTAGCATGGCAATTATCGTTTGCATGGGCCCACCAAAGTATGCGGGTCATGGAAAGGAAAAATTTTGGCCTAAGTACAAGAAGATCCTACCCCTGAAATTTCCTGACATAAGACCATTTCTAGGCTCCAAGCAAACTAGTTTGTCCAATCCTGGTCATTGTCTGTAGTGCCCATACAGTTATATTTTTCACAGTCTCTGTTGTTGATCTCACGTTTCTGTATTGAAGGTCCTGGAATCTGTATATCCTACATTGAAGTCAGGATGGTGTGGAGTGGCGTCTAATTTCAACTCGCAATTAACGGACAATGCAGAAAGCCCTGTCTAGTATGCAGGTCGTTGTTGTTTAAATCTTCTCAGGGAAGACTCTTTTGAGTAAATTAATGTCAGAACAGCAGTAGGGTCTTCCCTGGTAGAGGATTGCTTCCAGGTGATGTTATAAACAATGTTGGATGTATCATAGATGGCTTCCCTGGTTCAGGGGTGACTGGAAAATACCCAAAGCTCTGAGGCCTGTGCCAGGTCATCATGTCAATGTTCAGGATTTGTAAGGTTCCACGAACCACAAGATTTGTGTTTTCCAATCTCTATTAGATAATAACTTATTTGTATGTATAGTATTTTCCATTTTAATGTGCCTATGCAAACAAGGAATAATGCCACCTGGCATTATCAGAGTATATGGGGGGGGGGGGGTGCGCAAGAACAAGTCCACCAATCCCTGTGACTTGGTTCAAACATAAGAATTAAACTGAGGGACTCTATCACCAAAATTCCTTATTGAACAGTTCACAAAGAGGAGAAAAAATAAAAAGTTGGGGAAATAAACACTCTAACTTAAGACAGTGGACTCAATTGTCACCATTCATGGGAACTAATCAGAAACCTAGTATGGTAGCAACCACTGTTATACAATGAAAGAAGGAAGAGGCCAAGAGGCTGCTGAGAGTAAACAAGTAGAAAAAGAGTACTGGCCTCTTCCCAGCCTGAGAGTCCATCCTCTCATTTTTATTTTGAAAATATATGGTACCCCCACCCAAACTGGTCTCTTCCTAAACTGAGAGTCAGTCTTCTCATTTTTCTTTTAAATATATATGGTATATATCTGTCCAGCCCCTCCCTTTGCTCCTCCTCCCTAGTGTAGAGGGGCGGGGAAGCCTGGAGACCCCTACTGGAGTCCACCTGGAACCCATCACAGGCCACCCAAGGTGGCACTCAGGTCAGGCCTAGAGTCCAGGGGGAAATAGGGGAATGGCTGGAGGCCTGCCAAGCCTCCCAGCACCCCCCACCAAGCTAGGGAGAATGCCATCCGGCATGGGGTGTCTCCTAACCTCATACCTGGGAAGAGCTGGCCTCCAGGATCAAGGCACCGGAAGCCAGCTTCAAATTAATCTTTGGTGTAAACTTGGAGTTATATGCTACTTATACTTCCAAGAACTATGGTGCATTGGATAGTAGCATCAACACTAAACAAGAAGACAGGCTGCTTCAAAGCTGACTTTTTGTTTGATACGGTCATAGAACACATCTACTTTAAGAGGATCAAAGGAACCGCAACAGCAAATAATGTCAGAGTCTTCAATTAAGATCATCCAAGCCAATATTGCATTCTTGAAACTGTCCAGAAACAGATATTTATTTCTAAAGTTCCCTTGTCATTGGCTCTATTTTGATATCGGGTTGTAGCCTCTGTCCTCATAGATTTCCTATAAAGCTCATCCCACAGAGTACCAGAAACTGATCTACATATAAGACACAATTGTTTTAACACCAATAAGCCTAAAAACCATGTATTGTTATCTCCAGATTATACATGAGTACCCTGAGGTTGAGTCTGAGCCATTTACTCAAAGTGGCACTTGACAGGACACCTTTGTGTTGTGCTGATCTGAGTCCAGGTCTCCTTGGGTGATTCTTGCTGCAAAACTTTGGGCAGCAGAATTCATTCTCTATAGTTCCTTAATCTTTAAAATGAAGATAAATTGTCTTCTTCAAGGGTTGGAGTAAAAGTTAAATAAGATGGCATGTGCAAAATTGGGTTATCATAATGCCTGACATTCAAGAAGTGGAAATTTCTAGCTTTCCCATTTGATAAAAGGAAAAACCAAGAACTTAGAGTGATTAAGCAACTCAGATTAAAATACCATTTTCAGTGACATGCCAACTGCACATGGATCTTGCTAGTAGCCTCTTCATCTGAGCTGCTTCCTACCCATCCAAGTCCAAATACTGGCTAACCCACAGAAATAAGAGCTCTATATAATCACACATGCTCATGAAATGCATCAAAGGAGACATGCATATCTTAAACATTGACATCTTTCAGGCTCATAATAAGGGCAGAAAACTCACAACAATATCTGACTATAGCAAAAATAAATAACTTTTAAAACTGTGGTTGGTTGATTGGAGGTAGAGGGATTGTTGTTTGAAATTAAAGAAATATATGTTATCTCTCATGTCCCTATCACTGGGCAAGCTCTTCTGAAACCTCACACTTAAATATTTGATCTAGGTTGTCCAGTCCAAGTCATTGTCTGTAGTGCCAATACATATTTATTTTTCACAAAGTCACTGTTATTGGTGTCAGATTTCTGTAGTTAAAGATCCTGGAATCTGCATATCCTACATCGAAGTCAGGATAACCTAGTATGCCTGGAGCCTAGAGTTGGTCTTATGCCAGAAAACTTCAGAGATAGGGTCTCCTTGTATTTAGGCCAAGGCTTTTCCTTTTCATGTCCCCCATATTTTGATGGGCCTATGCAAACAACAATTGCCACTGTGTTCCTTTGAGTCTAATCCTTAAAAAAAAACCACTTAAACTTTTGAGGTTAACTTAAACTAATATGCACGTGCATGGAACTGTAAAAAAAATACTATGCCTTCAATGTTAAAGGAGTTACATAAATTTTATGTCTTTAGATTGCTTTGTGTACTTCTAAGAAATGTTATAATGTACTACAATCTGGGGACTTGAGGGACAAAAGCAATTGTGCATGGGTTCTGTTTTATTTTTCTTAATGTTCTTTGGCTGAAAGTTCAAAATTAAGGTATCAGCAAGGGGATTTCTTCTGAGAATTCTGTTTATGGGTGATTGTCTTCCCACTGTAACTTTACCTTGTCCTCTTTCTTTGCATCTTTGCTTTCATAATAAATAATAAAAAAATTAAAAAAGTATTAGATCTATTTTATAGGATTAGAGACTGAGGGGAACATAAGCTGAGGAAATAACATCATGATTAGGCAGATAAATAAGTGACCATTCAATCAAACAAACAAGCAAAATATCACCCAGCAGAGATAAAATAGTAATTGTAAGAGAATGATAGAGGTAAAAACTGTATTTAAATCAGTATGATTCTGAACATTTCCCTTTTTTTAAAAACATTTTTAAACCATTTTAAACCATTGTGATTTATAAAATTGAATTTTATACATACAATGAATCAGGATCAATCCCACCACCAGTGTCCACCTCCCTCCACCAATGTTTCCCAAGTGCATCCCATCCACTCCTCCTGCCCACCCAACCTAACAATATAACAGGCCATTTTAGTTTATATTGTTTAAGTTTGTGTTTCTTGATTCCATTGTTGTTGCCTTTGGCTTGGGTATTTAGTTCTGTCCTTTTTTTTAATACTAACAATGCAATTCAGACCACTTTGCCCTGGTCCCCATCCTTTCATATTTGAGTTTTCCTCTTCCACTCAATTTCTACCTTTCTCTCACTAAATTCTAGGAAAAAGGGTGTTTGAGACAACTCTCATTTTGACCATTGTATTTCTTCATGTATTTATTCTAAATACCGCATATACTTGATATCATTCTGTATTTATCCTTCTTCTGGTTTACTTCATTTAACATAATATCTTCCAGTTCCATCCATGTAGCTGAAAATTGCATGATTGTACCTTTCCTTACAAATATGTAATATTCCACTGTATATGTGTACCATATCTTCATGATCCACTCATCTGTTGTTGGACATGTAGGTTGCTTCTAAGTCTTAGATATTGTACTAAGTGAATCAATGAAGAGCTGTGTGCATACATCCTTTTGGGTGAATATTTTTCTGTCCTGGCGATAAATACCTAAAAGAAGGATAGTTGGGTAATATGACAGCTTAATTTTGAGTTAATTGAAGCCCTATGGAACACAGTATGGAGGATTCTCAGTAAATTAAAATTTTCTTTATAATATTTTTCTTTCCTTGTTTGGAGGTCTACTTCTAGAATGTCTAATAGGTCATTTCTAGTAGTAGTACAGTAGTGCTCCTGGGGATCATGTATTTACTTCAAGTAGTATTCTAGGGATTATGCAGAAATGGAAATTGAACCCATGATTTTCACAGGTAAAACACATGTTCTAGTCCTCCCACTATTACATATACTCCCTTCTTTTCATCTAACTGCTCAATTGCTGAGGGAATTTCTTCTGGTTTTGTGACATTGATCTCCTAGTCAATTAAGCCATATAAACAGAAATATACGTTGGAGAATTAACACACCAAGTAATGATACACCTTTTATTTCTTTTTTTGTTATAATTTAGGTAATGTAGTGAGAAGAGTGTTAACATGTATAATTTTGATGTATCACTCAAGTATGGGGACTAAAGTCAGAAATGTGGCTCAGTAAAACACTTATTTTTTCATCTTTGAAACTAGGTCCAGTTCTGACATCACTTTCATAATCAAGACAAAAATAAGATATACTTTTACACTATTCACTCATTTGTCTTGGCACAAGACTTTATTATTTATAGATAATTATTGTTTTTAGATAATAAATATTCAGGATAGACCCATCAATAAATGACCTGAACTTGAATTCCTTAGGAAAAATAGTTCCATAAAATAGAGCTAACACCATATAAAATAGATCCCATACCATGATATGAATAGTAATGAAATGTTTCTGGTTCACATGTTAATAAAATATTTGTATGGAGTTGATTCTCAGCAAATATCAGACTCTGATTTTACGCAATTTTATTCAAACATATCCTTAGTCATTCATTTTCCTCCAGAGCTGTTGTAAATACCTCATTACATAAAGATACAAACCATGCGTTCTGCCTGTGGCCACTGCAGGAACGTGCTGTGTTGTCATTTGTGTCCCCAATCTGACTGCATCTGTTTAGGCAGTGACTTTCGGCGTCTGTCAGGAACGCATTTGTCTTTGTTCTGCATCTTTATCTAATAACTAATCCTTCTTAATCATGTTAGTGAGGAGACAGACAAGGTTTAATCATGTAATTTATCATGATAGGGACACAATGGGCTAAGCCGTGTGCTTTATTGCATTGTTGAAACTGAGTTTTAATGCAAATAATTTTGACAAGTAGGATGTGCTATTATTTATCCAATTAGGACATTTCTACAAGTACAAATTTGCTCTAAATTTTTATTTGAGTAGAGAATAAGTCCTATTTAGTCTCAAGATAGTATTTTAAGCCTTTGCTCAGCTTTGACAATGAGGACTATATATGCATCCCTTGCTTATGTTTTGAGTTCACCCCAGATAGAGAAGAGTGCACACAGCTGTACCTAGATTGCTCACATAGGGACCACTACTGGCAAAAAGAGAAATTATTATATAATAAGGTATCTGTTTTTTCACCTTTCTAATCATAAAAGGATAAGTAAATACTAAGAAAAGCCTTCTCTATGCCCTACTTCTGATCCTGGGCTGTGAATAATGCAATCTTTGGGTGAATAAACATTTTTTTACCTCTGAATTTGGATGTATTAAGGGAAAGAAACCTATGTAGGTGTCTTCTGGTAGAAGAGGTAGAGCTCTTATTCAACTCAGCAATGATTTCCTAATTATGTTTGACCTGGGAAGGATTCTTAGCAGGAAAATGGTAAAATAAAACAAAACATGCTGTCCAGAGTTTAAAAGTTTTTCAGTCATTAGATGATTCCATCATATTGCCTTTGCATCTGAAGATGACAATAATAAAGAAGATGAACTATGATGATGAAGATACCACTTCACTTAATGTTGAGATATATGAAATAACTAAAATTACAGAGACCTAATATATTATCAGTGAGTTATATTTAATTCCACACACCAAATTTCTAAGAGAGAAAGAAATTTCTCCTCAGCATCTCTCAAGCTTCAACAAATTTCTCAACAAGGGACATATCTGATTATTAAAATTGGATAGCAGCAGAAAGAAACTGTTTTATATTTTTACAGGAGTTTTTAAAACTATCATCTTTTCATACCAAGACATGCTTCAGCTGGCATTTGAAAGATCATATAATCTTTATCTTTCACTCTCTCATGAGGGAAATAAACAAAGACCAAATAATGAGAAATAACAAAGGCTATTTCTAGAGTATGTTATAACAAGGTGGTTACTTTCTCACTTGGCATCTGAATAGGATTTTTAGATAGGTCAAAGAGTGGGAGAATACTATAGTGGGGAAAGGGAATTCACTGGTATGTGCTTGTGGAAGCATTTGTCAAGGGGAATCTGTAGGTAGATTGACTAGAATAAGGGCATCCAGTTTGTGGTTGATTAGGGGACATACATTTTTCTGTTTGGTCTTAAACTGAAAGTGGGAACAAGATTTAGGGAAGATGTCAGTTAGTAGTCAAGTCAAGCCATTTGACATTCATTTTTATGGGGTTTTATGACTAACTTCCTGGTCTAGTTTCTAGAATTAGCAGAGTAATAAAATTGACAGTCACATATGAGTGTCATTTCCTGGGCTGACTGCTTTAGATACTGGGTTGTTTTATTGGGCTAGTTACTAAAAGTTGTGAATCCTATTTCATTTCATATTTTATCTGGCAATTCTCAGTCTGTAAATTCATCTTCTCACTCTCTGGGAACAGTGATGAGAATATCAATATGCTGTTTCTTTTATAATCATCTAATGTAGGAACTACCTTCTGGAGGTCTTCATTTGGAAGCAGGTATTAAAAAACTCAATGATGTTCATACATTTTACAGTTACTTTTATGGGTAATCTGAGTGATAATTATAGATAATAATATCAATTTCAATTCATCTAACCTCTGGAGTTTTCAAAGTTGGTAGTAATCTCAGGGATAAGGTCATTCATCACATCTATGGCTTAAGCCCTTAGAGAACTAATATTCAAACAAAACCTTAGTAGGCAAAAAATACTATAAACCTACTCCCTCTCTTTACACCATTATTAAAGGCATTTATGACTCTACTTTTCTAAAAACTAAATTAGCATTTTTACATTATATTTTTGCCCTTGTTACTTTTGTGGTTCTGAATTACTGTGTTGGATTGCCTTTGTAACCTGGTTATAGGCATACAGATATTAAAAGTCTGTATTAGGTTGTAAAATATTATGGAAACCAAGGAGTCTGAGTTTTATGAAGAGCAGAAATTTTGCCCTAGTTTTAACAGAATATTATTGTCATATAACATATATAAATTTAAGGAGAAATGTATGATTAAATTTGATACATGTATCTGTTATTTAATGTTTACCATAAGAAAATGAATTCTCTACAAAATGAATATCTCTCTTCAAATAATTATCATTGTCTAATGATATCATTATGTCATTTAGGTCATCTCTGAACAACTTACAGGAATGTAAATCACTATCATGAACTATGATTTCTACAATGTACTTAGACAAATTGGTAACTATTTGATAACTTGAATTATGTACCTGACAAATATCTCTCCATTTCCCCTACTTCTTAGCCCCTGGAAACCTCCTGCCTAATCTCTATAATTACACTTTTTAAAAGTATGCATTCAATAGAACACATACATCTTTGTATGATTTAGTTTACTTTTCATAATATAGCCCAAATATATTTTATGGATGAGAATATATATTTATAATGTATATCTATCTATCTTTCTATCTATCTATCTATCTATCTATCTATCTATCTATCTATCTATCTATCTATCTATCTATCTATCATCTATCTATCTATCTATCTATACTTTGATATTTTTTTCTTTAAATATAGTCAATATTGCCCTATGACTGGGATACATTTTAAGGCATAGAATATTTGAAACAGGTAATATTAGGCAGTTTCATCTTGTGAAAATATGTAGACTATAATTTCATAAATATCAATGTCATAACCTACTCTGTACCTAGGCTATCTGGGATAGTTCACTGAACCCACCATTAGTTGCTGCCCCTAGTGAATAGAAATTTTATTAAACAAGCATTGATGTACTTTAAATAATTAATTATATTCTCTTTTATGATTTCTCATATGAATCCTGCTTTAATTCATGCTCTATCTTAGGTCAGATATTTTATTTTTTAATTTTCTTCATAATTTAAAAATGTTATCATATTATATTATATTTCAAGTGTGAGACTCCTAAATGTTTTGGTCTCAATTTCATGCTGCACTTCCAAGATTAGTTTAATATTTATCATTAACTTTGTAGATTTTTATCCATTATTATTTCAATATTTTTCCTGCTCTCTCACTTGCTTTTGGATTTTCTGTATGCTATAGACTTCTAATTGTTTCACAGTTCTGAATTTTACCTTTCCCCGTTCTATTTTTCTGTTTGTATTCTAATGTGGAAAATAACAAGTTTCCAGTCTCACTGATTTTTTCCTTGACCAGGTCTAATAAACTGAAAAACTCTTCAAAGGTATTTTTAAATTTTTATTACAGGATATTTTATTTAAAGAATTTCTTCTAATCATTTTTATCATTCTCACCCATTTATTGTTATGAATAATCTGTTCTTAGTGTATTGTATATTTTTATAATGGAGTCTTAAGTTTTCTTTTTATCTGTTTGTTTTTGTTTGTTTTGTGGAGCGCTCAGGAGTTACTCCTGCCTCAGATATCACTCTTGGCATGCTTGGGGGACCATATGGAATGCCAGGAATCAAACCCAGGTCTGTCCTGGGTCAGTCGTGTGCAAGGCAAACAGCCTACCACTGTGCTATCTCTCCAGCCCCCAGAGTTTTCATTTTTTCAAATATCCTTATTTTGGAGCCAGAGCAATAGCACAGTGCTTTATATGTTGCTGACCAGGATTCAATTCCTGGCAGGCCATGTGATCCAAAACAAGCAAACAAAAAACAAAACAAAAAAAACCCAAACTATCAAATATTCTTATTGCGTTTCTCCATTTTCTTTAGGTTTCTTTTAGAACTCTTCTTTCTGCCATATTTTCTGGGCCTTGTAGCTTTCCCAGTGGTAAGATGATGATGAAGATCATGATGAGGAATAAGGTGGAAAAGACAAGGTATCATTCTAGAAATTTTTGCTTGACCTGCCTTTGGTTTATGGCCACCCACATTATTTCTTAGCATGTTTTTTTCCTGAGTTTTTTCCACAGGGATATATATATATATATATATATATATATATATATATGTGTGTGTGTGTGTGTGTGTGTGTGTGTGTGTGTGTGTGTACAATGCTCAGTGTAAACTTTTCAAAATTCATGTCGAATGAGAGAAAACATAGCAATGATTCTTACGTTCTAGTAGCCTTGCCAGTAGGAAACAAAGGATCACACTACATGGATGGCAGACCAGAAATTCAAAAACTGAGTTCTTGATAAGTCTAAGAAATTGCAGAACCACCAGCAGTTTTCTTCTAGAATTCACCCTAAATGAGAAAATGATAAATCTTTAATATGCTTGGATAATAGTATTTTTACAAATGAATTTTATACCTTATATACTATCCCTTCCTTACATCACCTTTAAATTTTTCTAAAATTTAAAAATGATACATTATCTTGTCCTCTCTTTATTTTTATTTCTTCCACCTTAATTGTATTTGTCCAATCATTTAATTGTATCAATTTCTTTTCCTTGATTCCTAAAATTATACCCTGAATAAAATGGGTGCTAGATTAAATGTTGGTCAGATTAGAAAATAAATTATTAACAATATGGATTATTGCCATTTTTAAAAACTAGACAAGGTTGAGAGGCTAACTCATAATTTATATCTAATAACTATAAACCAAAATTCAAAGCAGAATATCTTACCTCAACAATAGGACTTTTCCAAAGCAAAATGAAGGCTTGAGTAATTCCTAAAATTATTTGTCAAAACAAAAATTTAGCCAAATATTCATCTCCCCAATTAATTTATTTCTACCTGAATTATCTGGATAATTTGTTCAGTCTTTTAATTGTCTTTATATATAGCCTTTTATAGTTCTATTCTGCTGAGAGATGCCAGTGCTTGGCTCCAGAGAAAAATATAGGAAAGTAAGGATGGGAAGCACTGAAAAAAAAATCCAATTCCAAGAAATAGAGGCATTTTTATGAAAATTTCTATGTATTATTTTGTTTTAGTTCAGAGGGGAAAAATGAAAAAAGGGAGAGAGCACTAATTATGCTTTATAGTTTTCTTCTTAGCACATTTTCATTATTTGACATGATAGTTTAGGTTTTCTTAATGTTTTGATTTTTCTTTTCTCGAATGATGATGTTATTCTCTTAACATAGAAACTGAGCACATAGTGTATGATTAGTTAGTATTTATCAAGTGAACAGAGTGGCAACAAATGCACCAAGGAAGGCACCAGGAGCCTCTGTAGAGAACTTAGCTCCACCCTTCAAGGTTGAGTATCAGAATCATTCATTGTCTGGAATCCTGTTTCCCAGATCATAATTTTTCCAATTCTGTCTTTATCAGCTATTAGAGTTGAGCTTACTTTCTTAGTCACATTAAGTCTATTTCTTTATATATAAAAGAAGTAATAATTAAGCTCTCTTTATACTACCAAGTATCATTTAAATTTTGTTCCAAAAAATAAGTTAAGAAGATTCTTGGGAAGTATCCAGGATCAGTTTAAAATGAGCAGGACTGAAGATTTGTGTTACTTCTCAGTTCTATTTTGTTTAAGTTCATAATTCAGCATTTCTAAACTAAGTAAGCCTTTTAGTTCCCTTTGGATTCAGTATTTTCTAACTAGGTAGCTAAGTTTGTTTCTTAAAGCCCCACCACACTCTTACCTTCTCCTTTTCCCATTGTGGGATTCCCTGAGATGTCCTGATTTCCATCTAAACACTGCCAGCTACCTTAAATAAGGAAGCCAATCAAAACACATGACTTTGTATGCTCAGACTTTAGTTTCCTGAAGTGAATAGAGTGGGTTTAGCATTCTCAAATAAAACATCAGGGAAAGGCAAGAATAAAGAAAATATTGTTTAGTTCTCCCAAGACAATATCTGATGGGATTTGAAAGAAGGTAGTGCATTATAATTTTATAGATTTCAGAAGAGACTGAGGTCTGGAAAAGAATATATGTGAGGCTAATTTAGTACAATAGAGCTCATGAGTAACCAGAGGACTTCATAATTTATCACTATGTCTAGCTAGGAATACAGACTCACAGGTCCTCCATAACAAAAGAACAAACATAGCTTTACAGAGCATGGTCCTTTTTTTCCAGGCATGTTTAGTAAAAAAAATTATTATTATTGTTTTGTTTAGATTTTGGAGACACACCCAATGGCATGCATGGGTTACTTCTGACTCTTTGCTCAGAAAATACTCTTGGCAGGCTCAGGGGATGATATAGGAAGCCTGGGTCAACAGCATGCAAGGCAAATGCCCTGCCCATTGTTCTATCACTCCAGCCCCATAAAAAATGTTTTGCTAGAATAGTAGAGCTGTGAAATGATTGATATATTCTCCCCCATTTTATTTATGCTCTATTAATCAGCATTGGAAAATTTTTATTCTAAAATAAGTGATTAAAGTTCTTTAAAATACCATTGGTACATTCTGAAGTATCATTGAATGAATCTGTTTTATATTCTTTCTCTGGAAAGAATTCTAAAACCTTAGTCATCTCTATTATTTGCTGTGTGATTATGGCAACTTGCTAACCTAATAAGTCCCAAGATCCTGAACCTAATGCACTAATGTATTTCTTCCTATTATATTTTGCTGACTTTGCATTGGTCAAGGGAATGTTGACAGATAGGACAGAGATTTGATAAGCACTTGTGCATTGGAGCTTGTCTTCATGTAATGTTGTCCTTGTCTTCTAAAGAAGGCCATTCCAGAGTTTGCACCTTTGAGATTCATGGCATGCTCCAGAGATACAATTCTCTCATCTGGGATCTCTCATCACTCAATTCTTCAGCTGCATTCGTCCATCTTAGCAAACTAAGGGTAACCAGTGTGAAACAACTAAGTCCACCCCTCAAACAATGAATCATCCAAAAATGTTTTAAGCCACAAGGTTCTGAGAACATTGATTACATGTAAAAATTAACTGATAGTATGTGTTTGAGCCCATTTCAGTTCTATGAATCCTAGAAGCCTGCCTTTCCTTTTCCATAAAATGGTAATAATGATTTTATACTACAAGAATATCAGATTATGTAAAATGAGATTTCTAGTGTTCATAAATATAAGCCTTCACCATATTAGATATAAGACTTGGATTGTGTGCAGTGCCAGGAATAGAATCCTAGTCTCAGAAATTCAAAATATTGAACCCTACCACCAAGCCACTAGACTCAGGCACTAAGGTTTCATTATTCATTATTTTGGGAGGGAAAGCCACATCCAGCAGTGCTTAAGGGTTACTCCTTGCTCTGCATGTAGGAATCACTCCTGGTAGGCTTAGGGTACCATAAGGAGTGCCAGAGATTGAACCTGGGTTAGTTACATGCAAGGTAAGCGCATTACTTGTTATCTTACATCTCCCATCTTACACTAGGGTTTAAATAAGTTATATTTCTTTGCTATTATTTTTTTATATTTCCATATCTCTAAGTGAAAAAGTGAATTTTATTTTTGTTATAAAAGTAGAAGTTTGGGGGTCGGAGAGATAGCACAGCGGTAGGGCATTTGCCTTGCACATGGCAGACCCAGGACAAATCTGGTTTTGATTCCGGCATCCCATATGATCCCCTGAGCCTTCCAGGAGCAATTTGTGAGTGCAGAGCAGGGAGTGATATCTGAATGCTGCTGAGTGTGGCCCCAAAACCAAAATATAAATAACTAAATTTAAAAAAATATAGAAGTTTTCACAAGATCTCTTTTATAAGTACATGATTGAGATGATTAATTAGAATGAAAAATTTTTTTCTTCTCATGGGACACATTTGGAAATTGTTTCGCATAAACTAAAAAAAAAATTTACCTGTCAGGACAGTAACATTTACCTATCTAATGCTTATTTGTTTTCACATAATTCAGTAGACTACTTCGATTAGACAGTAACTACAAGGAGAAACTATGCCACTAATTTTAAAAGGCATATAGCAAACTCAAAACATAATTATGGAAAACAGGTTATTCATTTTTGAGATAAAAAACAGCCCTCACATACTTTGATGCTGACTCAAGCCAAACTACAGTGAAAATGATTGGCTACAAATATAAATTTGTAGAAAATGAAGTCTAATGGTGTAATTATGGAGAAAATCACAGCCCTGTTTACCAAGCATTTTAAACAAAATTTTTGTGAAGAAGTGTAATGGTAAATCAGTATAAAAGATACCTTACTTTGAAGCAGCAAAGGATCCAGACAAATTCAGTGCATTGAAAATAGATTTACTATAGTAAAGAACATCATTATGCCCAGTGGACATTCAAGGTGAGAAAAATGAAACAGGAAGAATATAGGATGGTAAAATTACTATGGCACTATTCAATATATTATGTAATTGGATTCACAGGCAATTATTGACTAGGTTGGTAAAAGCTGGAAATGTTTATAATACTCCTGGAGAAAGTATCAGTATAAAAATATAAGCAAACATAATCTAAATTTGAGTCAAACTTCTATTGAGATTAATAATGATATAAATTATGTGCCATTTTGAGAAACTTGGTTTGTTTTGGCAAATTTCTTATAACTTTCTCCTATCACTGAAATAAACATTTTTGATAATTTGAATTATAGATTATAAACCATATCTAGTTTGTAGATACTTTTTGAAAACTTTGTATCTAGTCAGGATTGTAAGAGTAAGTCACTTCTGTGGATCTTGTTTGCTACTATTTCAAAAGGAGGATATTGCAATTTATCAGATTTCTTTTTAAAAGATCTAAAGTGCTTAATTTGATTAATTTTATAATTTTAAATCAGCCAACTATAATAAACTAAACAACTATTCTCCTAGATATCCATGTCTTAATCTTAGAACTGTATATATTACCCACGTCTCAGGGGATGTGACGGATATATCTAAATTTAGAATGTTAAGAAAGGTGATTAACCAAGATTATATAGGCAAGTGTCTTAAATGTAACCACAAGCATCCATCTATAGAGAGAACCAAAGGATGAGTCTAATGGGTATTGGACTAGAGAAACCAAATCATGATAATAGAAATAAAAGTTACAGGGGTCAGAAATGTAGGCAGTTTCCAGAGCTCGAAAATGAAGGAAACATATTTTTGCCTGGAGCCTCCAGAAGGCATCAGTCCTGCTGACACCTTAATGTTAGTCCAGTGAAACTCATTTCAGACTTCTTGCCTCCAGAATTATGGGAATAAATATGTGTTGCTTTAAGCCACCAAGTTAGTAGTAATTTGTATTGGCAGTAACAGGAAACTAATACAGCAATCAAAAGTCTTAAAGGCAACTTTGAGAAATCGATTATTTGAATCATGGAATTTTTAATTAGGATATTATTATTGGGTACTAATAGTGGAGACAGAGAGGAGGTCTGGTGCTAGAGTTAAAATATTAAGTCAGAGCCCAACCCGTGGCACAAGCGGTAGGGCATTTGCCTTGCATGTGCTAACCTAGGATGAACTGTGGTTCGATTCCCCAGCATCCCATATGGTCCCCCAAGCCAGGAGCGATTTCTGAGCACATAGCCAGGAGTAAATTCTGAGTGTCACCGGGTGTGGCCAAGAAACAAGCAAACAACCAAAAAATTAAGTCAGAGTTTGTTAGTTTTACTTAAAATATAGAAAACTCAAGCCAAGCATGCTTGAACCCAAAAGAGGATTTATTAGCTCCTGTTACTGAAGAAAGGTGGGGTGGAGAGCAGATTATAACCCTATAATCTACAGCAAACACTCCCCCACCCAACACACACATTGTTATATTAATAATTTTTAAATGAATCACACGGTAACAAAGTTATTCATGATGAATTTTAATCATACAATATTACAACACTCATCATTTCGCCAGTGCAACATTTCCCTCCACTAATGTCCCCAGTCTCTCTCTTTCCCACACCCCTTTATTTGCCAATCAGAAACATACTTTTTATTTATTTTAACACTGTGATTGCAAGGTTGTTCATAATAATACATTTTTCCCAGAGATAAATTTGTTTAGGATTGAGTTACAGTTATACAATGCATAACACCCTTCACCAGTGCACATTTCCTTCCACCAATGGCCCCAGGAAAACTTACTTTCTAATCATTTGTTTATTTTTAAGTAAAGAATGTCAAAAATGGCTTACTAAGGCAGGAGTCTTGAATATATTAAGATCCAGCTGTGTCAGTATATTTATCAGTTTGGACGACTGCCTTAAAAATACCATAGAAGGGTATTTTAAACACAAGTTCGACCTTCTTCTATTTTATTACAATAAGTAGAAAGAAACTATTTGTTGTCTTATAAAATGGTATTAATCAGACTCTGTTGTGAGGACCACACTCTCTTTTGATCTCAGTCAGTTCCTACTACTGAACTTAGATTTAAAAATGTATGTGGGAGATAGGGAATGAATAAGAATGAAATGGATATTGAACAGAATAATGTGGTGGATGAACTTAATTTATTAGAAGCTGTCAATTAACCTAGACTATTAGAAGAGAAGAGAATAATGGCGTTAGTGTAAAATTCTAGAAAGTGTATTTGAATGTGTATGCCACAATGGGAGAATGGTTGTCATATCCAATAAATGAAAACTTGTTTTCTACCTCTGGGTGCCAATGAAAAAATTGGATTATTAATTTTAATATTATTTAATTGACATTAGTATTAATTGATTAATATTAATTTAATTTTAATGTTGATTTTATTTTTAATATTGCTTTGATATTACTGTCATAAAGTTAATCACTAAATGATCTTAGCAATTGAAGGTAAGTAAATTTTGACTCTATGCCAAGCATGGTCTTTACCATCTTTACCTATTTACCATCATTTTAAATAAAAGCAATTTGTTGTTTATGACTTACAGGTTGGTAGAGCACATTTTTAGGAGAAAACTTTCAAAGAAATGTTTAAAAGTTTACTCCTCAAAGTCAAGCTGTGCTCCTAATGACACCTCACCTTAAGGGAAAAAATGTGTTTTTCCCAATTGAAGACAAAGAGTTTAGACAGCAATTCTAAATGCCGCATAAATAACTAGATTTGTGTCCTATCCAGAGGCAGATTCTGTAAGAGGTTTTGCCCTTATTTCCATTCCTTCTCTCTTTCTTGTCCACCTTCCACAGGGGTCATGACTCCCCAAGCTGTTCCCTTAGGGAAATCTCACAAAATCCTGCAGCCTTGAAGAGATACACTGTGGTCTATGTCTTTGCAAATTTATTCTCTTTTCATAATAATTCATTTTTTATGTATGAATTGACAAAATTGTCATTTTCTAAATTCTTTAAAGTACTTAAAAGCAAAGAAAGTGAAGGAAAAGTCATCTCTAATCTCAATGCACAGTAGTAACTGGTTGAAATGAAATTTTTTAATATTTTAAATATTATATTCCATTTTTGTTATTTATGGTTGAAAAATATTTAGCTTCCAAGTTTTGGGTCTTTTTTTTTTTTTTCGGGCCACACCTGTTTGATGCTCAGGGTTACTCCTAGCTAAGCACTCAGAAATTTCCCCTGGCTTGTGGGGACCATATGGGACTCCGGGGATGGAACCTAGGTCCTTCCTTGGCTAGCGCTTGCAAGGCAGACACCTTACCTCTAGCACCACCTCGCCAGCCCCGTTTTGGGTCTTTTTATTTTTATCTTTTTTCAGTGTTACTTTTTTTTTTTTGATTTTTGGGGCACACCCGGTAACGCTCAGGGGTTACTCCTGGCTATGTGCTCAGAAGTTGCTCCTGGCTTGGGGACCATATGGGACAACCGCAGACCTTCCTAGGCTAGCACTGGCAAGGCAGACACCTTACCTCTAGCGCCACTGCACTGGCCCCTGTGTTATTTCTTAAGCATTTCTCTATTTCATTAAACTTTCCTGTGGTCTTAGATTTAGTCAAAATAATTTTTCTATTATAAATATTAATAATAATATATTATTATAAATATATATTGTATTATATATGCAAAATACATTTTCACTTGCTGGTCATTTTGTCCCATTATTTATTTTTCTAGTGTAAATCTGTGATAAATATCTTTGAAAAGCTATTCCACTTTAACATTCAATCTGTTAACTAAAATAAAATACATCTTCTCATGGATGAAAGATCATTTTATTTCCCAAAGATTAAAGGTTAAAATTGTCAGTGAGGATGAAGGGGACTGCTTAGATAATTTCCCTACCCTACCCCCCACAACTACAATTTATGTATCATTTTGACAGGTGGGTCATTCTCAATAGAAGTAAAATTTACATTTGAAGTAATAGAAGATGAGGAAGCATTTGTCTTTTGACAAGCATATGGTAATTCCCAACATCCTGGCTGAATAAGAAGAAGAAATGCATTTAAAGGGATTATTATGTGAAAGCAGGAGCAATTCTAGTTATAATGAGTAATGTAGATTAGTGGTGGTGGTGGTGGGGGGGTGTATTTGGACATTCTGGGCCCTTAGGATAATCCAAAGAACTATAGTGAAAATCATGGCAGAAGACAAGAGAGCTGGAGCCAATCAGAAGGACAGGCACAACAACAGGAAGGAAGCAAGGTCAAAAGGGAGTCAAGGTCAGAAAAAGGTTAATAAATACAGCTTTACCTGAATGCTTTACTTTATCTCAGTTATAGTTGTCAATGAGACCAATCTCATAGTCACATAAAGGGAAGACTTATTTCTTCTTCACTACTACCCAGAAACACTTCAGAAAAATTTATTTCTGTGCCCAAATTGTATTTCACAAATCAATGTTCAAGCTCTGAGTAAAAGTGTATAAGAACTTATAAGGTAGGCCAACTTGCTTCTTAAATTGTATTAGTTTGCAGTTCTATCAGCAGAAGTGAGAATGCTAACTGTTGTAAGTTTCCCCAGATCAAAGGAAGCAGTTTTGTAAAAGAAATATCTAGGTGAGGATAACAGATATAAAACTTTTAGACATCAAAGGTTAATTTGTTAAAAGAAAAAATATGGTCATTAGCAAAGAGCTGAGGCCAGTGAAATTCAGATGTGCACCTTTCTTATTCTATTGCATAGTTGAAGGGATAATCACTGTCTTCTCATTTTTTCTACCCAGTCCATCAGCTCCATGTCTGAAAATATTTGTTAATTTTAAGTCAGAAGTTTATTCTCATCATGTGGAATTTGCCTAAAGCTGTCTTCCTATTGCAGTCACAATTTTTTGTGCTATATTAGGGGCAAGTGAACTTCACAACAGAATTGACCAGATCAATCCAATGGCATTAAGACATAGAACACATAATTTATAAAGCAGACTTTATTCTGAGTAGTAGTGTATATAAATTATTCTATCTTCAGTGTCTTTCGATAATTGACTTATTCAGATGAATAAAGAATTCCTTGAGGCTATTGACATACTTAAACTGTTGGGGAATGAATGAATGATGATTGCCAAGTGGAAATATGAACTCAGTTTTTTTGTCAGATGGGATGATAGAAACCTCTGATGGGGGGTGGGGAAGGAAATGTTACAGTTACAGTGGGAGTAAGAGTAGCAGGGCTCACAGGCTAGGGAGTAGTAGTAATAATAGTGTGTGTCTAATTTCTTGTTTAACCCACAGCAGTTTGGCCAGTGAAGAGAGGGTATAGGGAAGAGTATTAGCACCAGTAGAAGTCTGAACAAGTTCTTATTTGTGCACCAAGATCATCCCACTAGTTTCATGAATCAAACAACCATAAACATGCAATTGTAACCCACTTGATCTATATGGTGGTGAGAGGATTTATCCTTGCCACCCGAGTTCTCAGAGATTATTAGAAAGCCCTGGTTGTCAGGCTGAGGCCTTTTCTTTGCAAAAAAAAAAAAAAAAGGAAAGTCAGTTCTTACCTCTCTTTAGATGCTCCAGCTGTATTGTCTGTATGTGTAAGAAAGAGTTTCAGAGAACAACTAGTGAAGTCAAGTACTTTTTGTTAAAAAAATTTGAGATAGGGGCCGGAGAGATAGCATGGAGGTAAGGCGTTTGCCTTTCATGCAGGACGTCATCGTTCAAATCCCGGTGCCCCATATGGTCCCCCGTGCCTGCCAGGAGCAATTTCTGAGTCTGGAGCCAGGAATAACCCCTGAGCACTGCCGGGTGTGACCCACAAAAAAAAATTTGAGATAAGAGAAAGAAAGAGATTAATGGAAAGAAATATTACACATCCCAAAGTGGGATGTAGACAGCCCAAGAAATGAACTGTAAGTCCTTTGTTTTTACAAAGTTGGTTTTATAGATTTTATCCCCAACACTTCAAGGGTTTGGGGAGTGATGCTTCTCCTGAAGTAAGAGTTTATTAGGGAGTATCAAAGACTTTAGAAGTGATTCTATTAGTTGTATCTTTCAGTCACATTAGATTGTTTCTCTTTTCATCACTGTAACTTCTTTAGACTTGCATTTTCTCCCATATTTTATGTTTTCAGATATGAAACTAAAGTGATATTGATTATAAAAATATAAGAACAATTATATTTTAAAAAATCAGTGCTATCTATAATGAATTAAAATAGATTGTTGTCTATCTCTGACTTAGTGGGAGATATCTATAACATATGGTAAGAGCCTGATGGATTTATCTCTCCTACTCCAAAATTTAAAGATTTTACAGTTCTTGATACATTTTCTTATTATCTCATCACTGTAGTTCCTACTCTACTCACCAGCAATTTGTTACTTTTGACTACTACTAGTATGACTACTCAATTGATAAGTATATTGGTTAATATTTCATTGTTAAAACAAACAAGTAAAAGAAACCAATTTTATTTTATCTAGATTAAAAAAACAAAGGAAAGGGGTTGGTGCAATAGAACAGTGGGTAGAGCATTTGCCTTGCACACAGTAAACCAGTCTTCTATCCCTGGCATCCCATATGATTCTCCAACCCTACCAGAAGTAATTTTTTTTATTTAAATTTTTTACAGTTGCTTTATTAGATGTGTGTATGTATAAGTATATCACATATTTTTATACATACAGATATACACAAATTCATACAAATTGTGAGAACATTAGAGCATGAACACAAGATCATCTGGAATAAAATCTAGTCATTGGCATCTATAAGTCATCTGCTCTACAAATTGAATCACAACCCTAGCCACCTCCTCCTCTTTTCTCTTTTTTTTCTTTTCTTCTTCATTTTCTTCCTCTTCTTCTTCTTCTTCCTCCTCTTATTCCTCTTCTTCCCCTTCTTTTAACTCTTATTCCCCTTCTTCCTCTTCTTCTTTATCCTTTTCCTCTTCTCACTCTTCCTCCAACTCCTCTTATTATTCTCTTGCTAGGTCTCTGGGACTTCAATGATTCCTATGTTGTTTCTGTTGAGTTTATCAAAGACTTCTATTTTCATCTGTTCACATTCTCTGAGTAGTTTTGCATTGTCTAATCATTTGCTTTAATGTGCTTTTCCAATCTCTTTTGCATATGAAGTTGTTATGCATCTCATCTTCTGGCTCACTGATTCTGTCCTCAGCTGCTGTTACTCTCTTGGAGAAGCTTTCCATTGAGGTTTTCATTTCATTTACTGAATTTTTCAGACCTGTTATTTCAGTTTGAAATTTTCTGATTTCTATCTTCATATCTTCTTGATTATTTGTTTTCCATTCAACTTGATCTATGCTTTCTTTGAGCTCTATAAAAATCCTCCATATTTCTTCTCTACACACCTTATCTAAGAGGATACCTAGCTGGTTAGTACTTTTTGGGTCATCAGAGCTGTCATCTTCATTCTCTATACATGGGGTTGTCCTACATTGTTTCCCCATTGCCATGCTTGTGTGGCTTTTACTATGTGCTGTAATGGGGTTCATGGGTTAGAAATGTGCATAGTTTTCATCTGTACTCCTCTGGCTCCACCATTATTGGGTGGGAACAACTTACTGGATATTGGGCCCTGAAGAGTCTAGGTTTGCTATTGTCTTCTCTGCTGCCTCATGCAGAAAAGCAGGCAGGAAGTAAGACAGCAGCCCTTTATAATGGCTCTCTTGGCCAAACACATGGCAGAGGAATCAATGCTTACCTTTATTCAACGGGGACAGCATATTGGGTGTTGGGCCTTGAAGAGATTATGTTTACTGTTGTCTTCTTGGCTATATCACACAGAAAAGCAGCAATTTCTTCCTTTTTTTGAAATAATTTTTATTGAGACCAACATGAATCACAAGTTTTTCACAGTTGTATTTAAGGTACACAGTGACAGTGAATTAGGGCCATACCCACCTTCATTGTTGGCCTCTCTCCACCATAGTTCCCAGTATGCATCCCATAATTCTAGCCCCTATGAACTGCTAGTGTAAAAGGTCCCTTTTGTGTATAGCTTGTTTGGTTCTCTTGATTCTGTTCTGTCATTGATTTTGGTTTGGTTATCTAGGTCTGACCATTTTTTATTTTTACTCAATGCTCCTGAGACCACTTGACCCCTGGGTCCCATCCACTTTTTTTTTTCTCAATTTGTAGGAATACATAAAAATACAAGCAGAACAAGATGACTAATTGTTACTTCCCATTTAAGGAAAGCACGCACCAGACGTGGTTTTTCCCCTTTCCTGGTGCAATGCTTTCCTCTAAAAGAATTATTTGCCAAAAGGCCGGCTTAGCGAAGTCAATCATTTGACCCTTTGTGTGGATCATTGGCGGTAATTCCAACATGGCTGTAACATTACATTTTTCTCTCTATTTGGCCACTATAGAAATTCGGCCTCATCTCTCCTAAGACAGAGAAGTGTCAGTGCCAAGAGCCCACCAAAAGTCCCTGGCGCCAACAGCTTGTTTTTCTGAGTCTAGCTCTATGATTGGTAAACAATTATTTCCATCCCCCCTAAATCTATTTTGTGGCTACTACATAGACATCAAAAATATCTGTCTTTCTCCTCCTGGTATCTTGAAAAACCTGCTTTTTGCTAAACCAAAAACATCCCCAGTTCTGATTTCACTGACCTCCAGCAGAGTTCTTTCTCACCTTAATATGTTTATTAAGGCTTGTACTGCTCTCCTGCTCTTTGAGAACACCCTGCATTCCAAAGCCTGTCCTTATAAAATGTCATTGGCTGAAAAATAAATTTGTCTCTTGTCCCTTGGGCGAGGGTCCCCATACAATGTATTTTGTGTGGTCTCATTTATTTCATATTTCATATTTGTCCACTCGTGCTCACGCTTCTCTCCTTCGTGAAAAGGTTCCCGAAACCCAGGAAGGTTCTACTTAGCAAAGCTAACCCGTCTGCAGCAACTCATGTTTTATGGTTCTGTAAAAAAAAGTGGGAGCCCCTGTCTAGAAGCTATAGAAATAAATAAAATTAAAAGATGAAAAAAGAAAAAGAAAAAATTAAATTGGGGGGCAGATGTGGCAAGGTTTTACATTTTTGTTTTGCATAGGCACAGTAATTATTGGGAAAACTAGAAAGAAAATTCCCTTGGCCTAACAGATACAGGGTTTCTCTATCCTTAAAGCATACTGTCATGAGATCGACTACAGGCTCCCAGAAGTAATTTCTGAGTGCAGAGCCAGGAGTAAACCCTGAGTGCCGACAGGTGTGGTTCAAAAACAAACAAACAACAACAAAAACAGAAAAAAATGAAAAAAAAAGGAAAATTTGAAAGACTTGAGGGTGTCAGAAGATTCAAAAAGAAGCTGGACAAAGGGTTATTAGAAGTGACAAAATCAGGTCTGTGTAGTGCAGAAGTTTATAGGCATGCTTAGAGGATCACAATGGTATTACAGTCCCACTTTGTTTCTAATTATTATGTACTTGTTTAAATATCAAAAGTTCATCAGAATAAAAAAATTGTATGTGTTAATTCCCCAAATAACCAAGTAAGGCCAAGATGATGTAAAATTTGCCACCCTGACTTCTGGCATTACCAAGTTTTTCCAGAAGCTGATCTGGGACAACACCAGCTTTGGAGGGCAGAGAAGGCTTTATTGTTGAGGCTTGACTTGCAAAAATACAAGCAACAAAACCTGTTACTTCCCATTTAAGGAAAGCATGCACCAGACGTGGTTCTTTCCCTTCCCTGGTGCAGTGCCTTCCTCTAAAAGAATTATTTGCCAAAAGGCCCGCTTAGTGAAGTCAATCATTTGACCATTTGAGTGGATCATTGGCAGTAATTCCAACATGGCTGTAACATTACATTTTTCTCTCTATTTGGCCACTAAAGAAATCCAGCCTCAGCTCTCCTACAGACAAAGAACTGTCAGTACCAAAAGCCCTCCAAAAGTTCCCTGTTGGTTAGTTCGTATAATCTGGCACCAACAGCTTGTTTTTCTGAGTCTAGCTCTATGATGGTAAACAATTATTTCCATCCCCCCTAAAATTTATTTTCTGGCTACTATATAAACATCAAAAATATCTCTGTCTCTCTCCTTCTGGTTTCTTGAAAAAAAAAAAACCTGCTTTTTGCTAAACCAAAAACATCTCTAAGCTCTTGTTTCAAAACCTCCAGCAGAGTTCTTTCTCACCTGAAGAATGGTCTTTTAATATGTAAATTCAAGGCCTGTTTCCCCATTGTACTGCTCTCCTGCTCTTTCAGGACACCTTGCATACCAGAGTCTGTGCTTATAAATGTCATCAGCTGAAAAAGTAAATTTGTCTCTCGTCCCTTGGGCGAGAGTCCCCATACAATGCATTTTGTGTGGTCTCATTTATTTCATACTTCATGTTTGTCCACTCACGCTCCCGCTTCTGTCCCCGTGAAAGGTTCCTGAACTCCACAAAGTTTCTGCTTAGCAATGCTAACCCGTCTGCAGCAAAAACCTCCTAGTTTGAGGTAGAGGGATGTTATAGAATTTATAAGATTCATAAGAATAAAACTACTAATAAATTTTATAGAGGCGGAGCAGTATCACAATTGTATGGTGTTTGCCTTGCATGTGGCTGACCCAGGTTTGCTCCTCAGCAATTCATAAGGTCTTCTGAGCCTGTCAGAATACTTTCTGAGCACAGAGCCAGGAGTAGCCTCTGAGTACCACCAAGCATGGCCCACCCCCTTCCAAATTCATTAGTAGTTTTCTTAAAGGTGACACTTTAAGCTGAAGAACTAAAATGCAGCCTAAAATACAAATTAAACAGTTTAATGCTGAAAACTTTTGAGCATAAAACAAAATACAATTTTAGGGAATCAAAAAAGGAACAATCATGTTCCATGGGTTGGTAAGGGAAAAAAACAAGGGTTAATAAAGTGGGGTTTTGGAGCCAGAATAACCCATATAATATTAAGGACAGGCAAAGCATTAAAAGTGGGTCAGAATTTAGAGAGCAGATAGGAGCAGACACAAAAACAAGACTTTGGTAGCTGGTAAAGGAAGAATGATAGGATTTATTAGATAAAATTATATGATGGAAGGTTTTGAAGCAGTGGAAGGAGGCAATCAAATTGCACTTTTAGAAGATCAATCTGCTTCCTCCCACATTCTCCAACACTACTACTAGAGAAATAATGTCTTAATATCCTGTACCTTCTAGGTGTTTGATTATGTGAACGCAGCCAACGTAAATGATTTCACCACCTTTAGGGAACTTGTGTGGGAAGGTGTTGTACTGCCAGACTTTTTCGACTGGGATGAGTATGCATGAGGGCAATTATCCCCAAACCAAACTCCAAGACTCCACTTACTTGACATAAATAGTCTATTCTGAAAAATAAGCATGAGAGAGAGAGAGAGAGAGAGAGAGAGAGAGAGAGAGAGAGAGAGAGAGAGAGAGAGAGAGAGAGAGAGAGAGAGAGAGAGAGAGAGAGAGAGAGAGAAACAAGGTGAGACAGAGAGAAAATTTGGTTTGTTTTGGGGTGATTTACTTGATTCATCTGCAAAATTGCTTTACTTCCCTTACTTTTTCTGGTTTCTTTACTCACGACTCCACTTGTCAGCATTCTGGGGCGCAGAAAGATCACCGTCTCAGAATGCGAGCGGTTTCCTTTCCAAGCCTGCACATGTCTCTCTGTTTACCACTCTATGTGCCATTATCTGTGTAGAACTTGAATTCAAAGCACTGTCTATTCAGTCTATTTTCAATCTTTATTTTCATTCAATCTTCATTTTCCGTAGGTAGAGAAAATGCAAAAGTCATCAAAAATCCATTGGATCACAGCTGGGAAAGTTGTCTGCTGTCCTTTTGGAAGATAATACTCAGGACTTGGATGCTCAAAAGGTTTTTTAAAATTCTTCTAAGTTTGATTCAAAGAGAGGGGAAAATAAAAAAAAAGAAATTGAGGTGGGGAGGGTAGGAAAAGTGATTTGTTATTTCTACTTTTTCATGTTGCTTAGATGCACCACTTATTTGTGTAGTGGGAATGACTTTCTCCCTCCACACACACCTCAATTGTAGAAATCATCATATTCCTTTACTTTTCTCAAAGATGTAAAACTAAGACTGGGCTCCCATCCACTAAAGGGCTTCTAGTCCTGTGTTTTATAAAGTTTGTTCTCATTTTGTGAGGTCAAAGTAACTTTCAAGGATTTGCACATTGCTTAAAAAAAGAATGATGGGAGCCTGGGCCAATGTCCCTCTATAACGAATATTAGTGAAATCATGTCAGATAAGTCCACTATTCTTTGCATAAAATTTTCAGTACAGAGAATTGGTCTCTTTCCATTGATGCATAAGTTAGAATTTAACTCTCAGGGTTTAAAGGACAGTGGTTAAGTAGTAAGACAGTGATTAGGGAGCTTACCTTGCATGCTTCTATCCTAGATTGGATCCCCGGAAACCCTATACCCCTCTTAGCACCACCAGAAATATTCAGAACTCTGAATATATGGGCAGGAATAAACTCTGAGCATTGCCAGATGTGGCCCCAAAACAAAAATAAACAAAATATAAAAATAAAATAAGGTTCATTATCCAAAGGCATATACATTTATGTGTCATTTGGGAAGATTTTAGTTTCTCTTGGTTCTGTACCATTCTAAGAAATGCTTTTTTATTTTCTGGCTTCTCTTCCCTGTCTTAGTCACCTTTCCTCCTCAGTAGCTTTGGAATAGGAAAAAAAAACTATTGTTTTCCCAAATTTGTGTCTGAGATAGAATTGGGAAAGATTGATTAAATCTTTTTAGAAATATAATGCTTAAATCTAATTATGATGTTGATACAAAAATATATTTTATTGCTCCTTTGTAAATTAACAGTAATTTCATTCAAAGCTCCTAAAACATTTCTAATGGGTTTTATTTTTTGCAGGGAAGGAAAAGTTACTAGTATACTGAATAGTTCTCAATACTACATCTCTTGGTTAAAAGCAGAAATAATAAAAGAACAAGAGTAAGAATGAAGGTAGGTGGAAAATGAGGGGAAAAAATGTAGTAGGATAGGGCTCAAGTTGTCTACAGTGGTTTTTATCCTTTCAGAGTTAGCTATGTGGTATTCTAATTTCTACTCCAAAAAACGAATAAATCAGTTTTTCACAGGCTTAGGAAGAGGCTCATTGCCAGTCTACTAGGAATATGAAGCCTATTTATCATAAACTATTTACTCTCTGTGTTAATACCTAATATGTAGTGTTCAGGTACAGGTCTAGATACCCATAACCCTTAATTTCAATACCTATAGGTTTATAAATTTCTTCCTTATTTTGAGCACTTTAAAAATATCTACCACTTGGGGCTGGAGTGGTGGTCCAAGTGGTAGGACATTTGTCTTGAATGTGCTAACCTAGGACAGTCCATGGTTTAATCTTCTGCATCCCATATTGCCCCCTAAGCCAAGAGTGATTTCTGAGTGCCTAGCCAGGAGTAACCCCTGAGCATCACCAGATGTGGCCCACCTCCCCCCAAAAAATCTTCCTCTTGATTTCTAGCTCACTGATATATTCATACTCTATATTTCTTTGATGTTGTTAGTAATTTCTAGTTGGCTCCATGGCACCACATATGGTCCCCAAGCACTGTCAGGAATGAGCCCTGAAAACATTTAAAAGTGAGTCACAAGTACATCAGATGTAGTAACAATATCTCTCCCAAATAAATAAACAAAAAGTGTTAATGCATTTTGTTGATATAACTAACAATTTACTGATGAAAAAAATCAGGGCTTTATGGAATACATAATCAAAATATGGAAACAATACAAATAAATTGATCAAAAAGTTATGTTAAATAAATTCAAAATAGTAACAGAACGCCAAAGTCAACAAAACAGAACTGATCCACACTACCAACTTTGGAGGCAGGAGTTGAAAAGGAGAGGCAGTGGGTAAGGTACAATAATTATGAGTGTAGTTCTAGAATTATGTGTATGAAAACCACTATTAACAGTATCATAACTCACAGAACTGCAACCAATTACAAGTATTGAAAAGAATTGATGTAATAAAATAGTCCAGGAAAATGCTTTCAGTAAAATTATAAAGGCAATCTCAGAAGTCAGTGGAAAATAAATATTATTTCAAAGAGTAATGTGTTAATAAAAATTTCCAAAAATATTTGTTAACAAATACAAGAAAATGTTCCTATGTGGATTAGTGAAAGTATATTTTTATTTGAAGCAAAGTAGTTTTTATTGACCAAAGCTTGCTTAGAAAGATGTGAGAGGAGAGAAAGACTGGAAATATGCGATCCAGTGAGAACGTAGGCTTTTGCAGGATGGAAATAAGCAAGCAAGGAAGCATAGTAATGTGCTCATGAGTTTAAAGAGGAAGCTAAAGCAAAAGCGTTATATATCTTGACTAAAGTACAAATTATTAAAATTTGATTTTTAATATAAAAGAAAATTAAAATTCACAATGATAGAAATAGATACTAAAGCATAAAACTAAAAATTTTCCATGCTTCTTTCAAACTGGTGCTTTTTAATTACAAGATTTGTTCTTGGTATGTCCATAGAGAAATTTGTGTGAATAATTCTTATAGATGGGAATAGCAAAATGTTTCTGGAAGGCCATTTGTCAAAATTTGCTTATCTTATATGCTTTATGCAGCAATTTTAGCTTAAAATTTTAGTCTAGGAGTTGTAAATATAAAAAAATAAAAACAAAATAAAATAAAATAAAAATAAAAACAAAATAAAAATATAAACAATAAAAAAAGAGATGAGAATAAACAGGTGAAAAATCAAAATTGAAGTGACAAAATAATTTGTAATATCCTAGGACCAATAAAAAAGCCCTGACATAGGGTTTGGTCTATGATCTGTATAACAACCAAGATCTCTAATTTCAGAAGTCTGACTGAGACTACTGCAACTGAACGGGTCTTCTGGAAACATAACGAAAGACTCCCAGGCTTTATCCAAAGATCAGTGCAATGACCAAGACCACCAACCACAGAAGATGGATTAAAATGACAGTGAAGGAACAGAACTTCTAGAACCATAAAGAAAGACTTCATCATAAGCTCCATTCCGTGACCTGTGCAGATACCAAGATCTCTAGAGACAGAGGTCTGATTTTATGATCCATGCTGGAGCAGTCTTCCATACAGCACAAAAGGACCTAGGGGAGGGTAAATGAACATGCAAAGAGTCTGTAGTTATTCCCATGACAGTATACTTCAAGGGCAGAGACATCCTGTATCTCTTAGGCCAAGAGAATTCCCTTTCTAATTTCCCCAATATTTGCTGTGCTTATGCAGAAAAAAAAAGCAGCACAAAATAATCTTTTTTTTACGCTCTGTTTTTCTTTTATATTAGGACTGTGGTTTTTATGTGGTGCTTGTCTTTATTGCTTGCTGTAGTGCTCATTGGACTTTTTGTTTGATATTTCTTTTTGTATTGTTGTGGTGTTTCTCTTCTTTTTTCCCTTTCTTCTCTCAAACTGATGTCGAGAACCTCTAAGGACTCCACCCATTTTTTATTTATATCCCATTTTATTGTTTATCTTTTTTTCAAACAGAACCACATAACTTGAACCATCTTGCTCCGCCTCTCAAATTGAGGGAGCAATAATGGAGGGTACTAAGACCAAACAGCTGTATGAGCACTAAGTACTAACAAAAATGACTGGAGTTAAACACCAAATCCAAAGCCAAAGAGAAAAAATCTATACACAATCTACAACAAGTTAGACTCAGAGGGGACCACTTATACTAGCAGCCCAGGGAGTAAGGGAGTAGGATATGGGATGCAAGCTGGGAACGGGGGTGGAGGGAGGACAACTTTGGTGATGGGAATTCCCCTGATTCAATGTTAATATGTAACAAAAATATTACTGTGAAAGATATGTAATCCACTTTGGTCAAAATAAAAATTATTATTATAAAATTATAAGACAGTTGATTTTCATATTTCAGACAAAAAACTACTTTCAATAGCTTAGTTCAAATAGAAGAGAAAAGTGCCAATGTTCTACTTTTGGACACAGTGGACTCATAACCATCAACTTCAGATGCTCATTCTTTCCAGACATTAATAGAATTCACCATGACAGACTGAATACTAGGTAATAACACAAGCATAAAGTATTTTAAAATATTGAAATCTTAGGATTTTATTAAAGCCGCTCAAAATTAAATGAGAAACTCATAACAATGAGCTATCTAGAAATTCTCAAATGCCTAGAACTTCAGTAACATGCTTTTAAGTGAAAAGTGAGAAGAGATTAAATTTCTAGTGTTCAAAAAGAATTTCAAGTTAACTAATAGCAAAATCTGAGTTGTACAATATTTAGAGGAAAGAGCATAGCTTCAAAGAGTATTAGAATTGAAAGAAGGCTGAAAATCATCAATTCAAGATGCTAGAAAATACAGAACCAATCTAAAATAATTATGAGGAAATATAAGATTTATTGGATTTTTTAAATTTTTATTACTGGGCCCGGAGAGATAGCACAGTGGCGTTTGCCTTGCAAGCAGCCGATCCAGGACCAAAGGTGGTTGGTTCAAATCCCGGTGTCCCATATGGTCCCCTGTGCTTGCCAGGAGCTATTTCTGAGCAGACAGCCAGGAGTAACCCCTGAGCACCGCCAGGTGTGACCCAAAAACCAAAAACCAAAAAAAATTTTTTTATTACTTTATTTAAATACCGTGGTTTACAAGTTGTTCACGATACAGTGCTTCTAGCATTCAATGTTCCAATACCAATCCCACCACTCTTGTCTTCAGTATTCTACCCATCACAAGCCTACTCCCTTACGAGGCACAAAATAATTTATTTTATATTTCTTATTACAACTGAATGGCTAATGGAATTACAGAAAAATACTTCAGTAAAGAAAATTTGTGAAAATTATTATATCTCACAAGTGGGGTCATTAAGTGATTGTCTCAGGATTTACTAAGCTGCTTTTACTAGTTGAGCCTTTCTACGATGTTTTGCTAATTGAGATTAGTTGGCATCTATGCTACTTTCCTATCTAATTTGATATTCTCCTAGGGGCTTTCAGAATTGAAGAATTTGAAGGTATCACATGGCCGTGACTCCAGGAACTACAGGATCTGTAGAACTGGGCCAGTAAAACTATGGGATGTGAATATAGCTGCTGAGCCTTCTGGCAACACAGGGGGTGGGAAGATGTTGCCCATCAGATTCTACGAAGACCCCAAAGCTTTGATCTCCAAAACCAGCATGCCTGGAATTTTGATCAGTTTGGTGTTTCTGCAGAATTTGCCCATGAAGCAACTAAATTCAAATATTGGTATGGCAGCACCTATAGCACCTGTAGATGCTGCTGTAAGGGCTTTGACAGAATCAGGCAACCCTTCATCCAAGGACATCCCAGAGTTTTTAGCCAGAAGACCAGCATACCCATGAATCTTAGCTGCTTGGCTTGCATCTTTTTTGAGATTAATTGTGAATTTGTGTGGCTGAGTTTGCTGAACTTACATGGAGGCAGCTGTGGATCTAAAAATTCAATGAAGATTAAAGTGCATCTTTACATGTACTCATGGTTCTATGTCATAGAATGTGTCTCCAAGTCTATATTAGTAGAATTTATTCCTGTATTTCTAAAAAGTCTGCTGAAATGATAAAGTTTAAACAATTTATTGGCTTTTTGCCCTAATAACCTCCTTTTAAAAAAATCTTCTTTTATTTTTATTATATTTGGTTATTCCTAGTATAACATGATTCTGTGATTTTCAGTTAATTCAATTATAATGAAAATTAAAATATAATGTCAAATTATAATGTAGATCAAATAACTTCCACTTTAAAGATTTCATGTTTCAGGCCCGGAGAGATAGCACAGCGATGTTTGCCTTGCAAGCAGCCAATCCAGGACCAAAGGTGGTTGGTTCGAATCCCATGTCCCATATGGTCCCCCGTGCCTGCCAGGAGCTATTTCTGAGCAGACAGCCAAGAGTAACCCCTGAGCACTGCCGAGTGTGGCCCCCCCCCCAAAAAAAAAGATTTTATGTTTCGTATATAGGGTTCATACTTACTTTAAGGAGTGTACTTGACATACAAATTAACTATGTCAAAAAGGAATTAGAGTTCACTAACCTAATTTCCTTCTCCTGTATATTTTTGAGATAATTTTGCATTTTTCATTGGGGGGGTCTTACTCTTAGCCAATAGGATCTTGACAGTTGTAGTTAATGTACTCTGTTTCTAGGTCTGTTTGTCAATCCACTTACAAGATCTTCTTCCTCTTTCTTCTAGCATATTGACTGAATATAATAAATAAAAACAAGAACTTTCAGGAAATAATAAGCAGATAACAGACATTTTGAAGTAAAATTTTTGATTTCCTATTAATTTACAAAAGAGAAATATTCTATAGATGGTCATGATTCAAGTTTAGCTATAAATTTCTTTTGTTAATCAAACCACTGACATTGTGAGATTATTTCAGCAGCTGATAATAATTAAACTAATGAACTAAGTTTTAACGATCAATGGGTAAACAAAAATTTGTAAAGATTCCATGGGGCCAATGTGCCCCAATAGGAAAGTGTATGCATTGCATACAGGAGAAATGAATTGGTTATGGCCAAGCAAGAAAAAAAAACCAAAAATTCAGATTCAATTTCTGTTAGATATTAGTGATACCAGCTTGAAAAAAAAAAAGCCATAACACTAAGTGTTAAGCTTGTGTCCAGACTGTTTGATGAAAATTGTACATGAGAGCATGTCAAAAATACAAGGGCATTCTAAACTGTATTATCTTGTATATTATCATAATAATGAGGGAGGAAGATCTTTGCTATAGTCATTCCTTCTTCTAATAGGCCTCAAACTGAGGGAGATGACAATGTTTCTTAAAGATCAAGTTTCCCTATGTTAAGGAGCAAAGAAAAAATCCATTTACTTATTCATTTATTTTAATGCATACAGTAAACACCTCATTTAGTTGCATATGTTTTATACATATGCACACATGCATGCACACACAGAAGAATAATATTTATAAGAGCCAAGTTAGTTAATTATTTCTAAAAACTCTAGAGAAGATATTCCCAGAGAATGGTTATTTCTAAATTGATTTTCTAGACTACAGTTATGTAATAAAAAACACATCATCTTGCAGACATTCTTGTCTCTATCAATTGATGCCAAAATTAATTAATACACT
Source organism: Suncus etruscus (assembly GCF_024139225.1). Lineage (NCBI taxonomy): Eukaryota > Metazoa > Chordata > Mammalia > Eulipotyphla > Soricidae > Suncus > Suncus etruscus. Next base: position 57,839,537 of record NC_064864.1, on the reverse strand, counting down.
GGAGAGTCTTTCTTCTTAGAAAAATCAGTTCATTAGTGCAGTTAGAAACAGTTTCTTGGGCTGGGGAGTACAACAGGTAAGATGCGTATCTTGCACCATCAAACCTGGAGCCAGATTTGATCCTCAGCAACATATATGGTCTGCCATGGAATGCCAGCACAACCAGATGTGGCTGAAAATCAAAAGAAAAAAATAAAAAATGAGAGCAGTGATTCTGAAAGCAGTGATCTGAATTTATCGTATAAATTTTTGCCACTTAAGTTTGTTTCCTATGAAAGTGCATAATCAAAATTGCTTCAAGGAACACTGAGGATTTTTTAAATGTAAACATTTTAAAAATCTAAATTTTTAAAAATATATTTGGGTAAAACAGAAATTGAAAATAGGAAGTGATGCTACTCCTAATGGAGATGAGAGGGAGGCAAGTATTTATTTATACTTACTATCTGTCTTTGTAATTCTTACATAACTAAGTGACCACTCAATGCATGTTATATTGGCAGACAGCAAACTTTTGACCTCAAGAGCTTTCTGTTCAGTAGCATAATACTTGAGTATACGCCTACCTGAGTATAAGCTGACCCCTCAATTTTATCCTAAAAACTGAGAAAACTTAGTGACTCTAGTATAAGCCAAGATGAAAAATTCAGCAGCCACTGGTAAATTTAAATATATATATATATATATACATATATATATACCCAAAACAATTACAATAATTGAGGAAACAGTAGGTTAATTTTTTTTATATTTATTGCTAAAAATTGGTAAACTAGCAACAATAATTTTATAACTTTAAATAAAGTACAGAAAACTGTAGCTTAACAGGTAATCAAGCTTAATCACAAAGGTTAAAATTCTTCAAAACTGGATTCCTCCTCCTCCTCATCTGTATGTCCAAAAAACTTCAGCTTTATCTGATGTGAGGGTGTCAGTATAGACATTGTCATCATCACTGAGTTTGCAGATATCATCACAGCTGTCAGTCTCATACAAAGCACAGAATATTGTGGGTTAAATAATTCAGTGGCATACAGTTCAGTTCAGCTGCATACCTCTTCAGCTCAGCGGCAACTTGTGGACTGAGCTGAAGCACTGCCCCCTCCAGCAGACGGCAGAAGATGGCTTGAGACTATGTGCATTCAAATAACCTGTATGACCCAAGTATAAGCTGAGTTCCGGTTTTTCAGCAAAAATGTGCCAGAAAAACTTGGCTTATACTCAAGTATATACAGTAACTGAGAGGGTCATTCTGGAGCAAATATTATGGGACAAAGCTGAATAGTAATAATTATATGTCTATGAAGGGAAAAGAAATGTTATTAACGTTTTGGCAAAAATTTTTGGCATACTTAAGTATGTTGATCTGATCTACTATGTTTATTACATATGGAAAGTAAAAATTGTAGTTGTATATAATAAGAAATATTACATTATTCATATATTGAAAAAAGTAATTGAATTTATACTGAAGAAATAACCCAGAAAAAGAAACTTACCTATGCAGTATTATACATTTAAACTTATTTCTTTAGTCTATGAGTTTTTATATAGTTAGTTATATAGTTTGTTAGTATAGTTAGTTGCTATACTAGGAGTTAAGATTCAATAATGAGAAAAACAAGAACGAGAAAGCTATTACTAATGCTTCCTAACAAAGAAATATGTTACAGAGAGTCAGAAATTCTTCCCTTAACTTCACCTGAAATGACACTTTGTTGTTGTGTTGGGGATTGGGAGCAACTCCCAGAGGAGCTCAGGAGATCATATGGTGTCAAATCCAAGGATCTTGTTCCTACAAAGATTGCATTCCAATTTTTAATTACTTCTCTGGTCATAAAATGATATGTGTAAATGTAAATGAGAGACTTCACAGAAATAAAATCAGGTTTATATCTAGTTTAAACAATTAGAACAGCAATATTCAGGAGGCAAAATTTATCCTGGAAGGATATGGAGTCAGACCTTCATAAATAAAGAATAAAGATAAAAGCAATTATAAAAATGAATTTCAAAACAAAATACCTATATATGTGTATATATGTACATATATGTATATACATTGTATATATAGAGAGAATGTGTGTTAAGATTATCATTGTTTCGATTAATTGTGGATGAAAAGTTGACTTTGAGAATGTATGGCCATTTTTTGGTCCCTCATTATTGAGAAATAAATTCACACATTTGGATCCTGAACTTGACCAGTATAGTTTAAAACAACAGGATTACCTGCTAGTTGTCCCTAGGGCAGCAGGTAGAAACAACAAGCAATGTTTTCCAAAGAAGGGAAGTAATGTGCTTTGAGGGCTGCTGCTCAATTGTTTTGGGGGAGTGCAGGATGGGAGTAACCCTCAGAACAATGAGGGGTGATGTCGTAGCTTTCTGTTAGTTCTTTTAAAGAAGATACACTTACAGTGTACAGAGCTAAGTAATTTATTTTCCTGAAAGATGGTGGTTATAAGACAAGTAAGTTTGACAACCTCTGCTGTAGAACCTCAAATCAATGCTGTTCTTCAAATAATTTCTCAACAGGTTCCAAGAATATAAAATCGATGCTGGGGGAGGTCCCTGGGATGACTTATATATATATAAAGAGGGAAGGAGAGAGAGCATCCCCAAGAAGGGAATCTGCAGCTTCCTCTTTACCTATCTCCATTATCATGGGATGGAATTGGGGGAGATTTAAGATTGTAGGCCTCACTCTAGCAAGAAAATTTACTACCTTCCCAGGGCTTTGAGGTTCATTGCCTTCCCTCAAAGAAAAGAATTTCAGGGAGAGACTGATTAATGAAGTAAAAACAGATTTTATTTGGAGGTACTGAGGAAGGGGTTGGAGAGGATAAGATAGTAAGTTCTCCAAATACAGAGATCTACCCAGTACACTACCCAGCATGAAAGTAGGAAAGTCCGCTGCCTGCCTATGTTTCTGAATCCCTGAATTCCTCAGAGGCCTAGGGAGCACACCCCCCAAAAACTGCATTTTGAAGCTGCCCAGTGAGTACATTCTGGCTGTGGGGGTCGCTGTCAATAAGCTGAGCTCTCTGGCCTGCAGAGGCTTCGCCCAACTGTGCCTTTGTTCACTCTGAGGACTTCAAGGGAAACTTCTCTTGCCTCTGTCTGCCTGTGTTTCAGAAACCATGAAGGTCTCCTCAGAGGCCTAGGGAGAGCACCCCCAAAATGCTGCATTTTGAAGCAGTCCAGTGAGTACATTCTGGATGTGGAGGTCACCGTCCAATAAGCTGAGCTCTCTGGCCTGTGGAGGCTCTACCCTGCTGTGCCTTTGTTCACTCTGAGGACTGTCAACTAGAGACAGCAGAAGAGCACGGCCACTTGGCTTCGTAGCTGCGCATTCTTTCTAAACAATGAACCCCACCACAACATGCAGGAAAAACTACACTACAGGCATGACAATGGGGAAACCTCGCAGGCAAACACCATGCACACAGAATGAAGATGAAAGCTCGGATGACCTAATAAATTCCAACCACCTGATTAATCTCTTGGATAAGGAACTTAAAATAGCAATATGGAAGATGTTTGAAGAACTCACAAGAAAACATAGATCGATCTGAACAGAACACAAAGACAGAAATCAGAAAACTCCAAAATGAAATAACAGATCTGAAAAACACGGTAGCTCAACTGAAAAACTCAATGGATAGCCTCGCCAACAGGGTATCAGCAGCTGAGGAGAGAATCGGAGTACTGGAAGATGTGATGCAGAAAAACTCAACACAACAGAAGAAATTGGAAAAAGAACCTTAAGACAAACAAACAGGTAATGGAAAAAGCACTCAAGGAAGGCGAACAGATGAAAATAGAAGTCTTTGATAAACTCAACAAAAACAACATAAAAATCATTGGAGTCCCAGAGACCCACCTAGGAGATCTCCAGGAAAAATCAACTGTCTAAGACAGCATTAAAGAGATACTCCCAGAGTTAAAGACTATATGCAATCAAATCCTGCATGTCGAGAGTACCAGCTAAAAGAAAAACAACCCAAGACACATCCCCGTTACAATGACAAATCCTATAGATAGAGATGGAATACTGAAAGCAGCAAGATCAAAAAGGAAAATTACATTCAAAGGAGACATGTCACAAAAAACTCTCAAGGCCAGAAGACAGTGGTGGGATATTGTGACAAGACTGAATGAAATGAATGCCTCACCGAGAATGCTGCACCCACCCCGACTCACGTACATTTTAAAGGAAGAATACACAGCTTCATGGATAAACAACAGCTCAGAAACTTAACAGATAAAAAACCAGCCTTAAAGGAAAAACTGACAGATTTATTCTAAGACAAGAAAGACCAACAAACATAGCAAACTTATCTACAAAGATGACATTAAATCCTATAACAATCATCTCCTCAATGTCAATGGACTAAATTCACCAATCGAAAGACACAGAGTGGCAAAATGGGTCAAAAAGATGAATCCAACCTTCTGCTGCCTACAAGAAACACATCTAAATAGTCAGAACAAACATAGACTCAAAATCAAAGGCTGGAGGAAAATCATCCAAGCAAACAACACTGTCAAAAATCTGGAGTGGCCATATTAATATGTGATGACATGAACGTTATACTCAGAAAATTGTTAATGGACAAAGTTGGACACTCTGTATTAATCAAGAGATATGTGCAACTGGAAGAAATCAGACTATTAAACATATATGCACCCAATGAGAGACCAGCAAATTATCTAACACAGTTATTGACAAATCTGAAAGAAGAAATCAATAATAACACAATCATTTTGGGAGACCTCAACATGGACCTATCAACACTTGATAGGTCAACCAGACTGAAACCCAACAAAAACATACTAGCTCTGAAAAGAGTAATGGAAGAATGAGGACTAGTAGATATATACAGGACACTCCATCCCAAAAAACCTGGATACACATTCTTCTCCAATGTACATGGGTCATTCTCCAGAATAGACTACATGCTGACACATAAAACATACCTCTATAAAATCAAGAGGATAGAAATTTTGCAGGCTACCTTTGCTGACCACAAGGCCCTGAAATTAGATGTGAACTACAAAGCCACACAGAAGAAAAACTTTAACAATTGGAAATTAAACACCCTGCTACTGAAAAACCAGTGGGTCCGAGATGAAATAAAAAAGAAAATCAAAACTTTCCTGGAAAAAAAATGATAATGAAGACACAAACTGCCAGAATCTATGGGACAAAGCAAAAGCGGACCTGAGAGGAAAATTTATAGCTCTACAAGCACACATCAGGAAGGAAGAAGGGGCATACCAAATAACTTAATGACGCAGTTCAAAAAATGAAAAAATGACCAACAAAAAGAACCAAAAATAGGGAGACAGAAGGAAATAACAAAGCTGAAAGCAGAACTCAGTGAAGTGGAAAACCAAAAAACAATCCGGAAGATCAACTAAAGCAGAAGTTGGTTCTTTGAAAAAATAAACAAGATTGACCATTGGCAAAACTCACAAAGAAAGAGAAAGAGAGAATCCTGATAACCCGTATTAGAAATGAAAAGGGGGAGATCACGACAGAGATTGCAGAGATCCAAAGGGTAATCAGAGACTACTTTGAGAAACTTTATCTACTAAACATGAGAACCTAGAAGAAATGGAAAAATTCTTGGACCCTTATAACCTTCCACATTTAAATAAGGAGGATATAGCATATCTAAACACCCCCATCACTACTGAGTTAATTGAAACTGTAATCAAACATCTGCCCAAAAAGAAAAGCCCAGGCGCAGATGGATTTCCTAATGAATTTTTTCAAATCTTTCAAGAGGAGCTTCTACCAATCCTAGCCAGGCTCTTCCATGAAATTGAAAAAACGAAAACACTCCCAAACAGCTTTTATGAAGCCAACATCACCTTGATACCAAAACCAGACAGAGATGCTGTCAAAAAAGAAAATCACAGACCAATATCCCTGATGAATGCTGATGCAAAGATCTTCAACAAAATCCTGGCAAATACGATCCAATGCATCATCAAGAAAATCATACACTACAATCAAGTAGGTTTCAACCCAGGAATGCAAGGATGATTTAACATCCATAAATCTATCAACATCATACAGAACATCAACAATAAGAAAAATAAAAATCACATGATCATATCAGTAGACACAGAGAAAGCATTTGATAAGGTCCAACATCCATTCTTGATCAAAACTCTCAGCAAGATGGAAATAGAAGGAACCTTTCTCAATCTAGTTGAAGCCATTTACCACAAGCCAATGGCAAATATTATCCTCAATGGAGAAAGACTAAAAGCCTTTCCTCTAAATTCTGGTACAAGACAAGGCTGTCTGCTCTCACCACTCCTCTTCAACATAGTACTGGAAGTTCTTGCTATAGTGATCAGGCAAGAAAAAGATATCAAGGGAATCCAGATAGGAAAGGAAGAAGTCAAGCTCTCATTGTTTGCAGATGATATGATACTCTACTTAAAAAACCCTAGATACTCTACCAAAAAGCTTCTAGAAACAATAGATTCATATAGCAAGGTGGCAGGCTACAAAACAACACACAGAAATCAATGGCCTTTTTATATACCAATAATGATAGGGAAGAGGTGGTCGTTAGGAAGGCAAACCCATTCGCAATAATGCCACACAAACTCAAATATCTTGGAGTCAACTTGACCAAAGACGTGAAGGACCTATACAATGAAAACTATAAAGCTCTGCTCCAAGAAATAAGAGAGGACACACGGAAATGGAAACACATACCCTGCTCATAGATTGGCAGGATTAACATAATTAAAATGGCAATTCTCCCCAAAGCATTATATGGATTTAATGCAATCCCCTTAAAAATACCCATGGCATTGTTCAAAGAAGTGGATCAAACACTTATGAAGTTCATCTGGAATAATAAACACCCTTGTATAGCTAAAGCACTCCTAGGGAAAAGGAATATGGAAGGCATTACTTTCCCCAACTTTAAACTGTACTACAAAGCAATAGTTATCAAAACAGCATGGTATTGGAATAAAGACAGACCCTCAGATCAGTGCAATAGGCTTGAGTTCTCAGACATTGTCCCCCAGACATACAATTACCTAATTTTTGACAAAGAAGCAAGATATCCTAAGTGGAGCAGGGAAAATCTCTTCAACAAGTGGTGCTGACAGAACTGGTTAGCCACTTTGAAAAAAGCGAACATAGACCCCCAGTTAACATCATGTAATAAGGTAAAATCCAAATGGATTAATGACCTTGATATCAGACCTGATACCATAAATTATATAGAACAACACATCAGTAAAAGACTCCGTGACATTGAGACTAAAGGCATCTCCAAGGAGGAAACTGCTCTTTCCAAACAAGTGGAAGCAGAGATCAACAGATGGGAATACATTAAACTGAAAAGCTTCTGCACCTCAAAGAAATAGTGCCCAGGATACAAGAGTCACCCACCAAGTGGGAGAAACTATTCATCCAACACCCTTCAGATAAGGGGCTAATATCCAAAATATCCAGGGCACTGACAGAACTTTATAAGAAAAAACATCTAATCCCATCAAAAAATGGGGAGAAAAAAATGAACAGACATTTTGATAAAAAAGAAATACAAATGGCCAAAAAGCACATGAAAAAATGCTCCTCATCACTAATCATCAGGAGATGCAAATCAAAACAATGTTGAGATACCATCTCACACCACAGAAATTGGCACACATCACTAAGAATGAGAACAATCAGTGCTGGCGGGGATGTGGAGAGAAAGGAACTCTTATCCACTGCTGGTGGGAATGCCATCTAGTCCAACCTCTATGGAAAGTGATATGAAGATTTCTCCAGAAACTGGAAATTGAACTCCTATTCGACCCAGCTATTCCACTCCTAGGGATATACCCTAAGAACACAAGAATACAATACAAAAACCTCTTTCTCACACCTATATTTATTGCAGCACTAGACACAATAGCCAGGCTCTAGAAACAACCAAGATGCCCTTCAACAGACAAATGGGTAAAGAAACTGTGGTACATATACACAATGGAATATTATGCAGCTTTCAGAAGAGATGAAGTCATGAAATTTTCCTATAAATGAATGTACATGTAATCTATCATGCTGAGTGAAATATGTCAGAGGGAGAGAGAGAGACGCAGAATAGTCGCACTCATTTATGGGTTTTAAGAAAAATAAAAGTCATTTTTGCAACAATTCTCAGAGACAATGAGAGGAGGGCTGAAACTTCCAGCTCACTTCATGAAGCTCACCACAAAGAGTGGTGAGTGCAGTTATAGAAATAACTACACAGAGAACTACCATAATCATGTGAATGAATGAGGGAACTGGAAAGCCTGTCTGGAGTACAGATGGGGGTGGGGTGGGATGGAGGGAGATTTGGGACATTTGGGGTGGGAATGTTGCACTGGTGAAGGGGGTTGTCTTTACATGACTGAAACCTAATCACAGTCATTTATGTAATCAAGCTGTTTAAAAAAAGAAAATAATAATAATAATAATAAAAAGAAAGTAGGAAAGTCCACATCCCAAAGGGGAGATGCAGGCACCATATTTTTAGGTACCATAGACCCAGGTAGCACATGTGTGCATTATCTTTGTTTTAAGTTGACATTTATAGGGTTTTCTCAACCTGCCCCACAAGGGTCAATTATGAGTACTATTAGGAATCAGTAGTCCTGTTGACAGAGGGTATATGATATTTCCTTTGGTAATCCTTTTCTGGCCTTTGTTCCTGCTAGAGCTTTCCTGCAGGAGTTCCAGTCATCTCTGAGCCTGCAAATTAGGGGACTCTTATTGATGAAACGACTCTTCCCAATACTGTCTCTGGGCTTTATTACATCTCAAGAATTCACCACCATGAGATACCTACCTGCTTGCCTGCTTCAAAATGATGATGATGAATTTTATACCTTATTCCAAGGAAATACAAAGCAAGGTAGGAAGGTAGGAAGGAAGCAAGGTAGGAAGGTAGGAAGGAAGGAAGGAAGGAAGGAAGGAAGGAAGGAAGGAAGGAAGGAAGGAAGGAAGGAAGGAAGGAAGGAAGGAAGGAAGGAGGAAGGAAGGAAGGAAGGAAGGAAGGAAGGAAGGAAGGAAGGAAGGAAGGAAGGAAGGAAGGAAGGAAGGAAAGAAGGAAGGAAGGAAGGAAGGAAGGAGGAAGGAAGAAGGAAGGAAGAAAGGAAAGAAGGAAGGAAGGAAGGAAGGAAGGAGGAAGGAAGAAGGAAGGAAGGAAGGAAAGAAGGAAGGAAGGAGAAAGGAAGGAATGAATGAAGATAATTTAATTTAATTATCTAATTATAACACAAAATAAACTTGTTTAACCTATATAATAATCAAAAGAACAGATAAAAATCACAAAATTTTGGAACAACTTTAAAGGGACGATGAAAGAAAATTCAATAAAACTTCTTAAAACAAAATATATGGTCCTTAAAGAAAGCAAGCAAGAATGTTTTGATGTGAAAATATGCAAGACTGATAAACAAAATTTATAAACCCTAAGAATATACAAAAATATCTAGGACAGAGATACAAGGAGACATAAACTAAGAAAAGGCATTAGTAAGTAAGGAAATCAGAGAGAATACATTCAACATTCATGCACTAAGGTTTCTGGAAGAAAATTACAAAGAGTTAAAAGATATTTGTATAGATAATGGCTGAATTTTTTTTCTGAATTATTTAAAGACAAAGACTAAGTTTCTGAAAGTCCACAGGACTCCAAACAGAATAAACAAACTAGAATCTTTGAGACACAGCAGCATAGAAGGGAATATTGGGCACTTTGATAGTGATGTTGAAATAATTCTCTCCAAAACCATAAATGTCAAGACCACTGTGGATAATCTTAACTGTGATTAATGACTTTAAAAATTTAGCACAAGAAAGAAATATGAGCCCCATGTTAGCACATTGTTTATTGTAATTCCTTTACAAAAGTATTATAAAATTAATCTCAGAGAATAGATAAAATTTATTATTAGACTGAAAACTAGCTTTAGTGCAGCAAGGAAAAGACTAGTAACTAATTCTATACATTGTAGAACAAGAATAAAGATAAATGTTTTTTAGCAAAAATTGAAACTGACAAGACTAGTAATAGAACTTCATAATAAAAAAATCATAGTATATGTATTTCAGAATAAGAAGGAAGAGATAATAGCTAGAGAATATAGACTAACGTGGAGGTAAACATTTGGATAAGCAAAAAAGATATTCACAATTCAATTCTTGATATTAAATGTCAAATATTGGGTATTAAGTAGAAAAGATCGTGCTTCATAATAAGTAAAATTTAAGTAAGATTAGCAATACAGTTGGCTTTGTGTTACAGTTAATTAGTTTTGATTTTTTGTGAAAGTATTAACTTGAAACTTAAAAAAAAATTATAGGATGAAAATGAAATCCCTCAAAGAATGAACAGCAAGTCTGCTAGCATAGCAAAGTACAGCAAGAAAAGACGAATAAAACTGTATGAGAGCAGATCAAACAACAAAATAAGACAGCAGGGAAAAATGTAAGTGTAAGACTAATTATATAACAAGTGAATACAAATGGAGCTGTTCGGTAAGAACATAGAAGTTATCAGAGAAGACAAAGAATATAGATATCACTTTTATGTCATTTTCAAAAAAGACACCAATTAAAAACAAGAACCAAGGAGGGTACGCCCAGAAATGCAAAGAGAAATAATAAGCAAATACAACTAAATGTTACTGGTATCTGTTATTAACAGGCAAAAAATAGATTTGGAAACCAAAAAGCATTATTCCTTCTAACAATGTTCATCATATAATAACAAAAAATGTCGATTACCAGGAGGCAATATAAGTCAACAACGTAACCTCGATATACGCAAAGCAAAATTGCAGATCTCTAAAGGGAATAGTGGCTTTTAATTTTCTTTCTCTCTCTCCTTTTCTCCTTGCTTCACATTCCTTCCATGTTCTCTCTCTCCATCTCTCTGCCTCAGTCTCTGTCTCTTTCTTATTACATGTCTCTCTCTGTCTCTGGATCTATGTCTCTGTCTTTCTATTTTTCTTCCTGTGTCTGTCTACCGCTATCTCTCTGTTTCTCATATTGTTTCTCTTGCTATCTCTGTTTCTCTGTATCTGCCTGCCTTCTTTTGTTTTTGTGTGTCTCTCTCTCCCTCTCATCCTCATGCTCTCTTATCTCTATCTAAAGGTAACTAGTATATCAAGTAGATATGAATTAGGAAGAATATAGGGGATTTTTCACTTAGCAATTTCTAAACTTGGTCTTATGGTACTACATAAAGGATTCCCAACAATTCAAAAATATAATGTATTTTGAGCTCATAGAAATTATTTATAAAAATTGACAACACATTTCAGAAATTAGAAATCATATAGAGGGGCCAGAGTAGTGGCGCAAGGCATAAGGCATCTGCCTTGCACGCACGAGCTTAGGACAGACTGTGGTTTGATCCCCAGTGTCCCATATGGTCCCCCAAGCCAGGAGCGATTTCTGAGCACATAGCCATGAGTAACCCCTGAGCGTTAATAGGTGTGGCCCAAAAAAGAAAAAAGAAAAAAAAAGAAATCATATAGACTTTGTCTTCTAATTTTAGTAATACCGACATCTCAAAATAAAGCAACATCATTTTGTAAATTAAATTAAAAAAAAAAGACCCTAGAAAGAATCATGTGAGAAACCCTGGGCTTGATCCCTCACAGTGGAAAAATGAAAAGAAAAGAAAAAATTAAACACTCATGGTCATAGCAACAATTGGTGAAATAGGAACCTGAATGATTGATTCAGAACCCATTTTGAGTACCCATGGAAAAAAATTACTTTAGGAAATGATACTTTGATTAGAAAACAAAGGGGCTAAACATTAAGACTCAGGATGGCTAAGCAGTAGAGCTCTTGTCCTGCATATGTGAGACCATGATTCTGATTCCTGGCACTAAAAAAAAAAGTGTAATGTTAGATTAAATAAAGAAATACAGGAGCTGGAGCAGCAGTGCAGTGGTAGGGTGTTTGTCTTGCATGTGGCTGACCTAGGATGGACTGCAGTTCGATCCCCGGCATCCCAATTGTCCCCCAAGCCAGGAGTGATTTCTGAGCACATAGCCAGGAGTAATCCATGAGCATCACCAGGTGTGGCCCAAAAACAAAAACAAACAGAAAAATAAAGACATAAATTTTAAAAATCTAAGATATAAAATTAATAGAATAATAAAGCCAATAGTCTTTTGTTTTTTATTTAAAATCACTGAGATCAACAATGTTTTAACTGAAAACATTAAGACAAACAAACAATTATTAAAATTCAGAAAAAGAAGAAATAAAAATAATAGAATGAAAGATAAAAGTATGGGATTTAAAAAGAGCATTTGTATTAAATCTTTAGCTGCAAAGAATCAGTAGCAACAAAGTTAGAAAGATTAAGTAATACCACATATGTAAATAAATAATAGCTATGGTGATAACGTAGCTAAAATTTGAAAAATAAAAATAGGGGAGGTAAAACATTAAATAAAAATAAATTAAAGTTAGTGAAATTAGTCAAACACAAATGGAAAAAAGTACTGTATGATTCTACTTGAATGAGATGCCTCCAAGAGTCAAATTGTTAGTAACTAACAACAGAATGGTGCTTGTTGGAGGATCAGAATAGAAACAGGAATGAGAACTTTTCTTTCCATTTTTTTGTTTTTGTTTTGCTCAGGGGTTGCTCCTGGCTCCGCACTCAGAAATCGCTCCTGGCAGGCTCAGGAGACCATAGGGGATGCCTGGGATTGAACACTTTCCGGGTAGTCCATGTGCAAGGCAAATTCCCTATCTCTATGCTATTGCTCCAGTCCCAGGAATGAGAACTTCTATTGTGTAGGCTCAGAGTGGGGTGGAGTTGGGTGGTGGTGGTGGTGGTAGTAATGGTGATGGCATAATTTTGTGCATGTACTTCATGCCTTGCAACTATCCACTAAAAAACGTTTTTTTTTTTTTTTTTTTTTTTTGGTTTTTGGGCCACACCCGGTAACGCTCAGGGGTTACTCCTGGCTATGCGCTCAGAAGTCGCTCCTGGCTTGGGGGACCATATGGGACGCCGGGGGATCGAACCGCGGTCCGTCTCCTAGGCTAGCGCAGATAAGGCAGGCACCTTACCTCCAGCGCCACCGCCCGGCCCCCTAAAAAAACGTTTAAAATCTTAAGTTTTATGTCACACATATTTTGCCACAATGTGTTTTTTAATATTTATAAGCTTACCCAGTAATCACACACAAAAGAAATTAATTGGTACATGACAGGATGAAGATGAAAGGGGGTGGTTGCAGGAGTCTTGCTTTTTATTTTGCAATTTTCTGTACTGTTTGAGTTATTGAGTCATATGCACACATTATTTTCATATTTAAAAATAAAACATTCTCAAAGACTGACCAAAAAAGAAAAGCAAACATAGGATTGAATATAAAGACACAATAACAGACAAAACAAAAATTAAAACAAAAGGACCCTATCAGAATTATGAACAGAGTTTTACCAATAAACTTGAAAAAAGCAAGTGAAATAAGCAAAATACCCAGAAAAGACAGTTTATCATTGAATTAATATAAAGTCTTCTCTCAAAGAAAATCATCATAACAAATGCAAACAAATTCTACAGATCATTTGATGGGCTGTTATCTGACATAAATTCTTCTAAAAATTAAATATGTTACAGGGTTCATTCTTCTCTTAAAAAGTAAGCTTTCGCTCAATACCAAAAGCAAGTAAGGATAGTAGGAAGGAAAAATTATAGGTCTATTTCAGTCATGAATATGCATAAATATTCTAAACAAAATTTTAGCCTCCTAAATACATCTTTGATTATAGAGATATTAAATATTAATGAAATTGATTAGGCCCAGAAATTCAGTTATTTAATATTAGAGAACCAATTCAAATATATATCACAAAATAAATGAAAAATGCATATTAATTTAAGTCATTTTAGAAAAAAATCTTATTAATTCAATAAATTTTGATAAAAAGTTTGAAACTAGAAGAAAATTACTTAGTCTAATAAATGTTCCACTATATTGAATCTATATCTAACAGATGTACCAAGCTACAAAACAAATTACTGCAAACATATTTAATTATGGAAATTGAAAAATCATTTGCTTGAAAATCAGGAACAAGAAAAGTATACTTGCTATCATTGTTTCTATTAAAATTTGCTGTAAGTCCTAACCAACACAGAAATAAAAGACTAAGTCAGGTAATATAGGTTCCATGAGCACTTCTCATAAAATATAGTGTCTAAACAGAGCTACAAATGAGTCCTTTCATCCTTTGGAATGTTGCACACCATGGTACAAACCACTTCATCTGTAATTTGAGGATTCCATAAAAAGTTTTCTGGAGAAAGTACTAAGTTAAGAATTAGAGTACATAAGTTATTTACCTGGCAAAGAAGATGAAATACTGAAAAACCAAGTACTGATAGGCAACAGTAATAGTAATAAATACTAATAGCAATACAATACAAAAATTAATAAAATACTATATTTGTAAAAGGACAGAGAAGAGACAACATAGTTATAATTGGAATCCTTCAGTAATTTAGCATGTCTTCAGCTTAGAGTTTAAGTACAGGAGCGACAATTGTGAAAGAGATGAACAAGGGCCCAGTGACATTAAAGTTTATTATAAAGTTTATTAAAAAAGAAAAGAATTGAAATAGCAGGCTGGAGCAGTGGTGCAGAGGTAGGGCATTTGAATTGCACGCGGCTGACCTAGAACAGACCACAGCCCCATTCCCCGGGCATCCCAGGAGTGATTCTGAGGGCATAGCCAGGAGTAATTCAAATGTCGCCAAGTGTGGCCCAAAAACAAACAAACGAACAAAAGAAATGAAATATCCAGAAATTTAAGGAGGATAAAGAAATAATAAATGTATGGCTGACTATAAGAAAACACAAATGGAGGGCTGGAGCAGTGGTGCAGTGGTAAGGTGTCTGCCTTGCCCACACTTGCCTAGGGCGGACAGCGGTTCGATTCCCTGGTGTCCCATACGGTCCCTCAAGCCAGGAAAGATTTCTGAGTGCATAGCCAGGTGTAACCCCTGAGTGTCACCGAGTGTGCCCCACCCAAAAAAAGAGAAAAGAAAAATGAGGTCATTCTGAAGACTTTGTAGAAACCTAGAAATCTTTATGATTCTGGTGAAACACATCCCTAACATAAATACATAGTTTACTAATTAAACTGTAGTTATAGCTTATAAAATATGCATGAATAAAGATAAAGACAAGAAAAAATATATCAAAAGAACATTGAGTTTAGAGATGATGGAACATGCCATCTAATTTCTTTTTAAAATTTGTTTTTGTTTAATATATTCTCATTTAAAATTAAACAACTTAAACAGAAGGACAATTACAGTAACTTTAGTGAGCATAGGAATGAGGTCATGCTCATTACTGAATCTCCTGTGCTTTGTACATAGCAAAAACTGCATAAGTATTTACTGAAAGAACACAAGATGGGTGCTCTAAATTGCAACTTTTATGCCCCTGATGAGAGTTGCTCCATTCTACACCATAGTTTTAGCTTTTTAGTTTTGAACACAACAAAATTTCACTTTTCTTTGTACTCTATCATCTCCCCTTGCCTGTGCCTTTCCAAGCCCTTTATTGTATTTTGCCTTTTTGTGACTGTAAATTAGACATGAATCATAAAAGCAATAATGTATGGGAGTATTCTTTAGCATTTCAGACTCCTTACTCTGTTTTGAATAATGATATACTCTGTTTTACAGAGGTCCAATGAATAATGATGTAAACAGATGAAGCTGGTGAAGTGAACTTGAAATGATCATTAATTATAGTTACATTGTGTAGTTGAGAGAATAATGATTTTAAACTACAAAAAATAGTTTATCTGGGTATGAGCTATGTTTATATGTCCTTCTCTGATTTAGAAAAGAAGTCCAGATGAAAAAGATGTAACTCTATTTTTATTTTTTTTTTGTTAAAGTAACCATGTTTTTGCTAACCTTTAAAATACTCAATAATAGATCATTGAGAATTTGTATTTTCTCTTTGGGTTTAGAAATCCAATTTTAAAATTGTATTTTTCAGTGGAGCACTTGCCTTGCAGGTAGGTGACTCAGGTTTGGTTGCCTGAGCACTGCCATGGGTGACCCCTGAAAGCAGAGTCTGGAATAAGCCCTAAGCATAGCCGCATGTGATTCAAAAACAAAAGAAAACTGTGTTTTTCACTCTCTCAGTTTTATTTGCTATTATGTTAACCAATTATTTTTTTTTAAGAATCTTGCTGAAGTTGGAATTCCACAGAAGGTGAGCATACATCTCTTCAATCATTAATGTCTGTCTTCCCAGTTTTTTTTTTTAACCATTCAAATGCAATTTATTACCACTACTCCACTCAGATGTCACGAGATTAGGATCATCTATTACAGGTTCAGCTTTAATTTTCTGATCTTATTTTACATATCCTCTCAACAACATTGTACTTGATATTGCCCTGTTTCTGGTTAAATCACATAAAGTTTTGTACAAAGAGTAAGCCTAAGGGAATTTACATTTTTATTCAAAAATTTATATTTATTTATTATAGTTTATATTTATAAATAAAATAATTTATATTATGTTATATATTTATTTATTATTATAATACCAATATTATTATTTCATATTTGCACTATATTTACCACCAGAATTCCAGGACCTCTCCACCTTATCCCAAGGTCCCTTCCATCATTTAACCTGGAAATATGTTCTTGCCTCGATTTCAGGATACTTTTGTTACCTTTTGATTTCTTATTTTCTGTTCTTATTCCTAGACCTCCTTGGTGGCTAAACAAAGTCCTTGGTAGCTACCAGACTCAGGAGCTTCCTGTGGTTACCTTTGGCTTTGTTCCTACTCCTTGAATGGTCTCGGTTTATTGTCAGATTTTGTGCTGTCTCCAGCATAGACTTGTCTCTGTGAGCTCAGAACTTAGAGATGCATGAGCCTAGACAATTTCTCTATTTAATATGTAGAAATAGAACTTTTGTTTCCTCAACAAAATTTTCTCCCTGGCTTTGCCTCATAAGCCTTACCATCTCATTAAATGATAATGCCATTCAAGTATTATCTTATGTCAAAAATTGGGACTCCATCAGAATTTATTTCTAGCGCATTCTAATCTATATCATTATTGGTATACTTACTTTTAAATCTGCTAATTTGTTTCACTGTTGTATTCCTTAATGATTTGCTCCCTTAAATTTCTATCATTTTGTCAGTTCAGCATAGTTCTTAAAATTCAATTTTGCCTCTTATTGATTTCTAGAATGGTCAGTATATTTTCTATAATTGTTGTTGCTTTTGAGTTTACATTATATATCTCAGTAGACCTTCAAGTGATACTATACACAACTTTGCATACAAAAATTATAATCTTCTATCACTCCATTTATTTTATTTTATTATTTTATTAAAATAACATGATTTACAAAGTTACTCATAGTTAGATTTTAGGCATATAATATTCCAGCACCAATCCTACCTCTGCTGTCTTCTTGGCAAGCTATTTTGTTGTTGCTGTTTTGCGGCTTCTCCCAGTATTGCCCAGTGCTTACTTTTGACCCAATGCTCAATGATCACTACTTGTGAGTTTAGGAAACCGTATGGAGTACCAGAAATTGAACCTGGGACAGTTGACTGCAAGACAAAAACCCTGCCTCTTGTACAATCACTTCAGCTCAAGTTTGGCTTTTTATATTAGGGTATCTTATCTACTTAGCTCTGCCACTCCTTTATACCACTAATGTACCCCAATGTCCTTGGCTCCTATCCTCCATTGTTTCCATCTGTCTCTTCTTCCCTAGATTTGTTTTACTAATCTGTCCTCCTCCTCCCTCTATTCTTGGACTAACAGTTATCTGGAATTCCCCCATTTGAAACATTGCATTCTCTTGTTCGGTTATTCTATATACTAAATAAAATTAAGATCATCTTTTGTGTGATTTTCTCATCTAACTAGTTTTTATTATATATTGTTCTAACTTGTTATAACTCCATACTATATTGTTATTGATTTTATTGTAATATATATATATATTTATTTATATTTGGTTTTGAGATCACACTCAGGGGTTACTCAGCATTCAGGGGTTACTCCTGGCTCTGTGCTCAGAAACCACTCCTGGTAGGCTCAGGGGCTGCCAATTCGAATCACCAGTAGTCCTGAATTGGCTATGTGCAAGGCAAATGCCCTACTGCTGTGTTATCTTTCTGGCCCCTGGAATAATATATTTTTTAAAAATTAAATAATATGGGGCCGGAGCAATAGTAGAGTGGATAGGGTGCTTACCTTGCCATTAATCAACCCAAGTCCAATCCCCAAAACTCATATTACCCTGAGACCTCCCAGGAGTGGTCCTGAACACAGAGTCAGGAATAATCTCTGAGCACAGCTGGGTATGGACCAAAACACCCCCAAATTAAGTAGTTAAAATACTTTTATTAACCTGAGCAGTTATCATTTCTGATATTCTGAAATCTTTGATTTTAATATAGATATACATAGTTTCTTTCTACCTAAAGGATGTCTAATGTTTTACAATATTTACAGCGATTATACAATTTTTAAATAATTTTTATTGTGACCAACATGAATTAAAAATCTTTTACAGTAATATTTGAGGTATGTAATGACATTGAATCAGGGTATTCCCACCACCAGTGTTGTCCTCCCTCCATCCCTGTTTCCAGCATCCCCCTCTTTTGCCCCCCAGACTGCTAGTCCCCTCCGTGTATAGCTAATTGAAGACTGGATATCAAATCTGTTGTCTGACTTTGGGTCTGGTGTTTAAGTAGGATCTTTTTTTATTTCTACTCAATGATCATACGACTGTTCGGTTCTGGTATCATCTATTTTTTCCCCTCAATTTATAAGGCATAACAAGATGATTCAAGTTATGTGGTTCTGTTTGAAAAAAAGGAAAAGAAGAAAAAGAAAAAAGAAAAAACAAACGAAATAAATTGAGAAGAATATGCCTAGAGGTTATAAATATTAATTTAAAAAGAAGGAAAAAAAGAAGAAAAAAATAAGAAAAACACCCCAAAACCTTCAAAAAACAAAAACCAACAACAACAACAACAACAAAAAAAAACAAAATAAGCAAACAAAAGAAACAAAATCAAACAAAAGACCAAAACAACAACTGCAATAAAGCACCACAAATTTATCAAATTATGTATGTCAAAAATTATTTATTTAGCCTTTAAAAGATTTTGGTAGATATTTCTTGAAATTAGCTTCTTTTCTTCCTTTGGTGCTTCCTTGCAGTTGCATAAAAGTTATGGTGTCCAAAGTGGTTCTAGTGATCACGTTTTTCGTCTTTATAAGTTTTTGAATCTTCTTTTTACCTCTCTATATTCATTATTCATAATCTTTATTATTATAGTCTTAAGCTTTCTAAGATTTTTCTTTTAGGTTCTTTTTGCCATTACCTCATTAAGTATATATAAATATATTTATTATTATATTAATGTATTAATATAGCTAGTATATAAATAATATAACATATTTAATATATAATATATAGAATCCTAAACATTTTGGTTCTCATTTTTTGTAAATTGTCATTGGGTCCCCTTAAATTGTTTACTTGTTTCCATTTGAAATATAATTTTTTAGGTTTTATAAACACATGGGAAGTTATTCATCTATAAATATACCTGTGTCAATTCTGGGGTTATTGGTAATTTAACTGATTGATTTTCTTTTCCTTATGGATCATTTTTATTATTTCCTCGCATATGTGTTATGCTATTAAGTGTTCTTAAAAGTGGATGCAGACTTTCCTCCATAGATGTTGGACCAAGGGACATTCCCACCAGCAATGAATGAGAGTTCCTTTCATACCACATCCTCTCCAACAAAGGTTGTTCCCATTATTTTTGATGTGAGCCAACCTCACTGGTGTGAGGTGGTATCTCATTGTTGTCTTGATTTGGATCTCCCTGATGATGAGTGAAGGTGAGCATGTTTTCATGTGTTTGTTGGCCATCCTTCTCTCTTCCTCAGAGAAATGTCTATTCATTTCATCTCCCCATTTTTTTATGGCTTCGTTTGGTTTTGAAGGACTCAGGTTTCTGAGCGCTTTGTATGTTCTAGATATCAGCCCTTTATCTGATATATCAAGTGAAAAGATTTTTTCCCATTCTGTTAGCTGTCTTCTTGCATTAAGTAGGGTTTCTTTTGCCATGCAGAAGCTTTTTAGTTTGATATAGTCCCATTTGTTTATAGTTGATGCTAACGTTTTTGCCATTGGTGCTCCATTCTCAAAGACCCTTTTAATATAAAGGTCTTCGAGTGTTCTGCCTATTTTATTCTCGATAAACTTTATAGATTCAGGTCTGATTTCCAGATCTTTGATCCATTTTGAGTTGACTTTTGTATAAGGAGTGAGATATGGGTCGATTTTCACTTTCGTGCATATGAGTTTCCAGTTGTACCAACACCATTTGTTGAATAGGCTTTCTTTGTTCCATTTCATATTCTTGCCTCTTTTATCAAATATTTATTTGATTGCAGCACTCAGTATAATAGCCAAATCTTGGAACCAACCTCGATGTCCAACAACAGATGAATGGATCATTAAGATGTGGTACATATATACAATGGAATATTACATGGCAGTTAGAAATGATACAATCACAGACTTTGCAGCAACGTGGATGGACCTAGATCATATTATGTTAAACGAAGTAAGTCAGAAGACAAAAGAAAAACACAGAATGGTAGCACTATTCTGAAACACCTAGAACACATAAAAAACAAAAAAAGGACATTGAAGAAGCATAACTGCTAGAACCACAAAGAAAGACTTCATAAACTCCATTCCCTGATCTGCACAGCCACTAAGACCTCTAGAAACAGGTCTGATTTTACCATCCAAGATAAAGTAGAAGTCTTCCACATACCACGAAAGCAGCAAGAGGAGAATAAATGATCTATTTTTTTTGACGTCTTTATTTTGGTGTGGAGATTACGGTTGATGTCTCCAATATTATTTTATTTTATTTTGTTTTGTCTTTCTCTTTCTTTTTGCACTTGAGTATGATTTGATTTCAGAACCGAGATTATTGTGTGGTGCCTGTCTTTATTGTTGTGGTGCTTATCGGTTATTTAATTCGATATTTTTTTTTGTGTGTGTGTGTATTGTTGTGGTATTTTAATTACTTTTTTCACATCCTCTCTCAAACTGAGGTTGGAAGCCTCTAGACAGGACTCTGCCTATTTTCAGTATATTTGATTTTTGATTGAGAAGAGGACATATTAGGTGATGGGTATTCCCCTGATTCAATGTGAATATGTACCCAAAATACTACAGTGAAAGATATGTAAGCCATTATGGAAAAAAAAAATTGTGTTTTTAATCAGAAACTTTCTTTGACTTACATGTATTATTATTATATCAATTATATTATAAAAAAGTGGATGTTTTTATATTTGTATAGACATCATTGCTATGTGAAATGCACTTAAGATTTCATAAAAAATTTGTTCCAGTTGATATTTTCTATTAAGATTTGTTAACTGAACCAGAAAAAAATATCACAGATGTTTCGAACGTAACTAATTCATGCTGAACTAGAAAGAAAAATCCTTCTATTTTCCACATGCTCTTTGAATTATGGGTTCTTTTGATTTGAGTGAGAAGAAAAGTACTATTATTGTTCCTATGCAAGCATGTTATTTTGGATGGATAAACCCCTCACTTTGGGTAGTTTTATCACATATCATGATTAACATAGAGTTTAAAACTCTTGAAGTACCACATATGTATCTCTAACATTTATTTTCTCTGTGTGAAATTCTTCCTTATCTCATATATTATCCTGTGTCTTCTGTCTGTGATTTTTCCTCTTTAGAATCTAAGCTTGCCTCTCAACTCATAGAATCTTCCTTATTCCATTGGGCTGCATCCTTACCCACATCTGAGTTGAAACCTGTGAACTGTCTTAAAAAATTTCTTGATGTGTTTTTTTCTCTTTTTAGAATTAATGCCTGCAATTACCAGACATCACATGAATTTAAATGCCTGTTTTGTCTGGTTTGTTTGGTTTTAGTTTTGTTTTAGGAAGAAGGTTCAATCCATATTTTCTATAGACTACAAATAGTAGTTTCTTGATAATTTTGCTCTATATTTTGGTAGTGATTTAGGACATTTTATTTGCATTTTTGGTAGAATTAATTTTTAGGTTTATAATATTGTTATTGCCTCTCAGAAGCAATTTGTATTTGCATTCACAGATATTTGAGGATTTTTTAAATCTGAGATTACTTTAAAAGAAATTTAGTTTTTATGGTTATTTATTTCTGGATTGAAACTCTTGTGATGATGTATAGATTTCTAGTTAAGTTTGAATCCAGGATTCCTCGTTAAGAATCATAAACACACCGCAGGTTGGTTTACTCTCCTCCAATCCAGCACTCTGAGCCTTTCATTTCCACACTTCTTGCACAGTACAATTATATTTGAAGTACATTTTTATAGGCAGTATATGTATATGCATTTAATGTATTTGTAATACTTTCTGCTAATACATTCTTCCTTTTAGGTAATTTACAATTAAGGTATGCATTAATATGCTGGGTCTTAACTCTGCTGATGTTTTTTAATTTTATATTTTATTTCTTGTCTTATAATGATGACATAAACTAAAGAAATTTACTATTTCACCCTTATGGAGGCTAAGAGCCTGAATTTCGGTATCAGTACATTTTGGTTGCTTATAAAAACTGTGAGGAAGGAATTTTGTGAATAAGTGCATCATATTTAGATTAAATCCTACACTAATGATACAAATTTAACATAAAAAGACTTAATTTTCAAATATTCCCAAATTCTAATGCACAGGAAGCTAAGTAACATAAAATTGAGATGCACAATTCTTAGCATTTTCATAAATTTGCTCTTTCTTTTCTCTATCATCTTTATTCTGTTATTGATATTTCCAGTAAGTTTTAAAATTCTTGTTATTATAATTTTCATTTATATAATTTCAGTTCCATCCTAAATATATTTTTGGAGGGATGTAGTTTTGCAGTACTTTAAATTTGTTTTGCCTAATTTTTATTTACTTATTGAATTATATTTATATAGGCTGTTTTATTCTGTAATTGTGTGTGTGTGTGTGTGTGTGTGTGTGCGCGCGCATAACTGGTGGGTCTGAGAGCTACTCCCAGAGTTATCTCTTTGCCTTTATATTGTTCAATTTTAAATGATTGTCAGATACATCAAACATTTGAATCAGCTTTGCAATATCACATGCTAATGGATTCTTCTTATTCATATTATGATTGTTCATTGTTAATATAAGTTGTAGATGATGCTGGTGATGTTGAATTCTGGGAGAGTAGAGCACTTACATATGCAATCCATCCATGAGTGACTTCAGGAAGATGACTCGTTTTAAGTGGGATATTTATTATGTACCTCAGCCAATCAGGTTAGGGGAGAGCAGAATGCAAGTTTTATGTGTTTAGCTGGGTGTGAGCTCTGTGTGTTTAGGGGATTAAAGGAAATCTGTGTGTGTGCTCTGTGTGTTTAGCTACAATCACAAGTAAGTCTATCACACCTTGAACTTTAGATTAAACAATCTTGATACTTATTTAAATAGTCTATATTACTAATTAGGTTGACACGCCTTTAAATTGAGTTCTATCTCACTTGTGTTAGCACTGTTATTTTTTAGACTTGTAGTGCTAAAATTAGCTTGGTCTTTTTCTTCATTTTTGCTTTTTGTCTAGTGTCACTAGTTTTCTAGTGTCATTGTTAATTTTCCCGAGGAAATGCAGGCACTTCCCTTTGCAAGGGTGGTCAGGATTTTAGATGAAAGAAGAGAGATTTCAACATCCAGAAATGAAAAAGTATCTGAAAGTTGAGATATTACATATCTCAAATATGTAAATTTAATTATATAATTAAAAATATAAACATATATATGTTTATAGTAGCAGGAGTTCTCTTTACACCATAGGAATGCAGAAAGATCCTGATAGACTGGGGTTTGGGAGTCTTCAGACTTGGATTACTTTGATTACTAGAAAGGTGTGTGATTTCTTACACATAGAGTTGTTGCTTTAATTCTGGGAGATGCCTGAGCATTCTGACTACCCCATTTTATTAAGATTTCCCTATTTACATATTACATTATTTCCATTTTTAGTTGTATTAATGCTATATTATTCAAGGTTCTCCAAAGAAAGAATCAATGGAAGATAAACCTACTAGTCAGAGTACAATAGGAAAATTAATTGTGTAAATCCCAGTCTAGATCAGTGGATTATTGAATATGTGCTCTAGCCCCATTAATGAATTAGAGGGAAAAAGGAGACAATTCATTTTTTCCTTTGGGGCTCAATAGGTTGATTAGATGATTCCCAAGCAAATTGGGGAAAATAATCTACTTTACAAATCTTCCAATTCAAATGTTAGTCTCGTCCAGATAATCCTCAGAAACACTAAATAAACACTAAACCCATGGCCAGTCAAGTAAAATTAGTTTTTCTAAATTTGAAAGGGCAGGAAGAGTCAAGTTTGTATTTTCATATCTGCACCATAAGTTATTTATTTCTTTTTACTAAAATGTATTTTCTATTATTTATAATAATTAGGTGAAATATGCACATATTCTCAATGTTTGTTCACAATATATTCTTGAGTTGGAGACTAACAGTTGTGATATTTCTTTGTTTTTCTCACTGGAGTTTTTGAATTGCATATTGTTTTAATAGAGATCTATTGCTATTTTAGGGCATATAAAGTAGACATATACTTGTGAAATTTTGAGAAGTTGAATTATGAGAAAGCGTGAAATATGGATAATATTTATAAAACAAAAACAAATTAGGATTTCGGAAGAAAAAGTCATGTTATAGTTTCTAAGACATTAAAGTATGGATACTTTATCAAACATGTTTGTCTGAGAATGTTTATGTGTCTATATATGTGTGTTTCCTGAAATCAAACCCAAGGACTCATGCTTGCAAAGCAAATGCTTTACTGGTCAGCCGCATCTTGGGCCTTTTTCTCCATCTTTTAATGGTTCCAGTCAAATATAATGGCTACTTCACTAAAAAAGAATGTTTCCAATCACAAGCTATACACAGAGGGGACCTGTTACACTAGCAGTCCAGGGAGCGAAGAAGGGAGATATGGGATGCATGCTGGGAACAGTGGGAGGGAGGACAACACTGCTGGTGGGAATGGCCCTGAGTCATTGTCACTATGCACCTTAAATATTACTGTGAAAGATTAGTAATTCACTCTGGTCACAATAAAAATTACTAAAAAATAATAATTGCTGATTCCTAAATAGTAAAATGTGAAAAAAATAAAATTCATAAATCATTTTATAATATAAAATCTTTCTTAATTATTCAGTGGTTGTGATAAGTATCTTGCTATTTTAGATATATTTAGTGTTTTCCTTATTTAAATTATCAGTAAATTAAATGTGAAAGAAATGTAATTATTTCTTAGAGACTAAACAGAGATCATTTATCCTACCAACTCATGGTCACCAACATCTGGTCTGTTTTATATATTTTATCTTTATGAATATTTGGTCTGTTTTGTATATTTTATCTTTATGATATTTTTGCATCTATAACTGATTTCTGACTAGGGAAATAGTAATTTCAAAAATTGTTACTAAAATAATTTATACATTTCTGAGATAGTTACATGAGTCATTTGGAAAAGGAGCATACTTTCAAACTATAAACTTTCATTGGCATAAATAAAATTTTATATAAATAAATTAACAAACTTGAGTATACCTGTTATATGCTCAGCATTCTGACAGTTTGAAGAAAATGTGTGAATAAGGCAAGAAATGTTTTACACTGTCTGGATTTAGCATTAAAGAATATGTGTGTGGAACAATTAATTGAGAATGTAAGGCATTAATTATCATACAAAATAAACATAAAGAAGGACATTTGAAATGTACAGGAGTTTGGTCAGTATTTCATATATGGAATTGACTAAGCATCATAAGGAAGATGTAGTAGACTAAGAAAAGAGTATTATTGGGGTAAAACAGATAATGGAACCTCTAATGCCCTAAAAGTGAATATGATTGATCATGTTTTATCAATGAGTATGAGTTCCTTGGAAGAACAAAATTATGATGGATTCTCTTTAGCTTCTTGAATCATTGTTATAGGAATAAAAGCAAAAAAATTTAAACATCATTTCTTCAACTCATGAATAAAATTTTCTCGACTCTCCTCCTCTTCCTCCTTCTCTTTCTCCTCTTTCTCCTCCTCCTCCTCCTCCTCCTACACTTCCTTCAGTTTCTTCCTCCATGTTTCATTTCTTGTAATACTGAGAATAGTTTTTTACATGGTAGGTGACAGAATATATAAAGCTACACTCCAAGACAAACTCACTTATGTTAGCATTTTTGAGTCAAGAGTTCTACAATTCTAAAAGGAATTCCTATTTTTCTTAATTACTCATTTTAATATTTATTTTGTTTTATCTGTTTGCTTTATGCTAAGCCCTTATTATAAAATCCTGTTTTAAAATCATTTTTTAAATTATAAGGTTTTAACTTAGAGTGTAGGTAAATAGTAAAATTGAGGGAATAATACAGAATTCCCATCCACTCTCATCTTCAACATACTCAGTCTCCATGACCATCAATAGGCCACATACAAACAATACATTTATAATAAATTATAAACCTACATTGACTGAGAAATCATCATCAAAGTTCATAATTAACCATAGAATTTACTTTTGATATTACAAATTCTATATTTTGACAAATGATGACTTTTCTCTATCATTATATTAAGAAAAAGTTTTATTGCACTGAAATTTACCCGTGTTCCACCTATTCAATCCCTTCTACCCATATAATTCTGAGTCACTGATCTTTTTATTGTCTTTACAACTCTGCCTTTTCAAAAATGGCATACTTGAAATCAAGCATACTTTTCAGTTTGAGTCCCTTCATTTGGTAATATACAAGTTTCCTTTATGAATTTTTATAACTAGAAAGTGCATCCCTTTTTCAGACTAAATAGTAATTATTCTCATTAATATTCAACTGTGTTTTTTAGTTATTTTGGCAGGGGAGTCACACCTGGCTGTACTCAGGACTTATTCTTTACTGTTTAGGGATCAGTTTTGTTTGCTCTTGAGGGACTATATATGGTGTGGGGATCTAACTTGGGTTGGCATGTAAGGCATGTGTTGTATTATATCTCAGACCCATTGTACAAGCTTTATAACCCTCGAAGTATTTTTATATAGTCATGTATTGAATTCCATCTTGTTTTCTTCCAGTTTCCAGTACCTGGAAACTCTCCTTTTAATGACCTATAAAAGACATCTAATTTCTTGCAGGTTAAGTTATGATTTACATAACTTCTTGATCCTACAGGCTGCCAACAGTCTAGTGCTACTTAATAAAGTTTGCCTATTTATATTTTTATTTAGACAGCATTACTACCTGAGTCAATACTCACTGAAGATAAATCTTCATATAATACTTGTTTGGTTTTTTTTCTTAAGCTAAGGTAAACTTCCTGTTGGCTTTATCTATATGACTAAATAGCTTTATCATTGTTCTGTGAATGCTCAGTTAATTGTTTAAAGTTTGTGTGGATAAATAATTCATAATATATTTGAGATTTATTTATAGACTAGAATATGAGTGTAAAGAAATAGGGACAAGTGATAACTTTCCAATTTTTATGTAAAATTGCAATTGTAGACTATGTGAGTCATTATCACACCATAATTATTATTCATCAATTTTTTGGAAATAAATCCAAAATTAGGTTTAATTTGAAATATTTTATTTTAGCAAGTGTATTTTATACCTAACTACATAGGGTGAGCTTGTTTCATCTTTCGTTGCCATAGAAGCAAATAGTTTAATACAATTGTCTGGGCATGGTGCAAATAATTTCTTTGATGCATTGTTTTTCATTTAAAAGTAAAAAATCTGTCAAATTGAAGGACTAGAATTTTCCCACCAACTTTAAATATCATAATTTTGACACCACATTATTCATCTATCATTATTTTTAGAGATATTTGGAAAGCTTAGCTTTAATTTTTTAGCATATAGTCAGAGCTCTGCATAGAAATTTGTTTTTATTTTCTTTCTCATAAATCTGGTAGCAATCAGATGTTCACTCTATGTGAAATCAAATTTTAAATCCCAGATATGCAAAAATGTGGATACTGCTTTTATTCAATCAAATCATGGGAATGTACAAAATAATGGAAAAGGTTTGCAAATTGACTTAATAAAACAACAAATCCTTCTCTAATACTCAAGTAGCTAGCAAGTCAAGGGACTTGAAGAATTACTCTCTAAATGTCAATGAATAGAGACAAGTTCTAAAGTTTGGACCCTGCTTTATAAAACTTGTGATCATGATAACTAGCCAAGGCTCTGAAGCAAATTACTCAATGAATTTTGACTTACATTTTAAGGAATTAAGTTGGAAAGAAGGGAAAAGGGCTATTTGTAATACAATTTAAAGATCAAAAGGATTAAGTTACCATATAACAGCAAAACCAGAAACTATATAGTAAATTATTTGAGTAGGAATCAAAAGTCATAAAATATGAATGCATCTGAGACTCAATCTTTATTGACTACAGGGAATTGCATAAATACTTAGCCCCTACAAATCTCAGTTGTCTCTTTAGGAAATGATAAGGTTTCTTGGAATTGCAGGAAGATTAAGTGAAAATGAAATGTGTGAATGGTGTTGAACATAGTGCTTGATTTTAGCAAATATCTATTCAGTCAATATAGGTGATTTCATATATATTTATATATATGCACACATGTGTATATATATTCTAGAGGCCCAGAAATTCTTAATCAGGCCTGCAGTTCAGTGCAAGACTGGGGTGCTGGAGATTACCTGGAATATCCTAGTTACGCTGAGAGCTTCCAGAGCTCTACTCAATAGCTCTCAAAGGACCAGGTGATTACAGTTCACTGGGATCACAAATTGGCCACATGCAAAAGAAAAACTAATCCCTGTAGTATTTCTCTAGTGTTCATAGTTAAACAGTCCCATTTGTAGCCTGCTCACTGAAATCCCACCAGCATTGTGAGAGAATGTTGTTTTTCTCATTCCGATCATAAGCTGTAACTAACTATTAAAGATGACTTTAATTAAAAAAGGGTAATTAATTCCTGTCTTAATAAGTGCTACATACTTAATGAGTGTGTCAAAACAAAATATTTAAAAATAGAAGTGACAGAAGCAAAAAAATTGGTGGAGTCTTGATGTTGATAATATTGAGGATATCTAGCCAAATGCCAAGTGCAGAAAAGGTTAAGAAATAAGGAGCAGTGTGGTCTGGAGGAGTAAGATAGTCATCCCCATGGCCTTGACACTCACCAAGCTCTTCTTCAACCTCTGCCCTCCAATAACACTTGGTTTTTAGTTTTTATAATATATAGTTATTTATTTTAACATTGGTCCTTTGCCTTTGACATTCTCCAGAAAGGTTCATATTGGCCTAGACTAGACCAGATTTTATTGCTAGATTAGATCTTAGTATATTGCTCTCTTATTGCTTCTATTGTTGCTTCTATTTGTTTACACAATTTTTCTATCCCCAATAGACTGTAAGTACCATAAGATGAATTCTACATCTCATGCCTCCATCATCTGGCAGAAAGGCTAACAGGTGGTGCTTAATAATTACAGATTGTAGTTTTATAGTTGGATAGTTCAGATCCCCTATTATCTTTCCAGTCAATTGACCTCCCATTCCTTGGCAGCCAAAGTGTTCTAAGCAATGCTTATATTTCATAGGGTAAAGCAGTTTCTAGACATATTTTTCCCTATAGTATCCATAGTATTTTTCCCATAGTATCCATATCTCTCTCTAACTTGCCATAAACACATCAATGACCTTCAAATTTTCCATTGGCTGTGCTGAGGATTTATCCCCTTAGATTCTTTAGTAGATGGTGGAAAGAAGTTATGGAGATCTTTTAAGTTAAGCAATGGAATAATTATTTTATTAAATAATAATTTTATGGTAATAATGATATTTTTCTTAAACACGGGTTATTTCAAGTTTGGAGATATTTTGAATAATTCTGAACAAATATCTTTTCTGAATAGAGTTTTTATTTATGTCTTGGAATAGATGCCAAGAAGTGGAACTGCTGAATCATGTGGGAACTTATTTTTATTAGTTTTAAGAAAACTTTATTGACTTATTGTGATCTGCAATACTATTAATGATAATTTCATGTATACATCACTTCAGCATCATCTTATCACACTCACCATGGGAGTAACCACCAGTGTTCTTCCAAGGTCATAATGTCCCTCACTTTTACCTCCTACTTCATAAGCTAAATTTGTGAACTGACTCTTCAATTCTGTTGCTTTTGGCCATTTGTTTCTTCCTTAATGTTCTCTCCATATAAGTAGAGATCATTCTGTGTGTCTCTCTGTCCTTCCTTATGACTGACATTATTCAACATGATATCCACTAGTTTTGTGCATGTTGTGACAAATTGTATATTTTGTTCTTTCTTATAGATAAACTATATAAACTATATACTTATTCTTTTTTCTATATACTTATTCTAATAATAGCTTCTCAATATGTAATGTGGGTTATTTCCATATCATACTAAGAATATGTGCATTTGTACTGCATTGGTGTGCATATGTCTTTTTATTGATGTTTTTTGTGATTGGGGGTAGAGACCAAAAG
Source organism: Suncus etruscus (assembly GCF_024139225.1). Lineage (NCBI taxonomy): Eukaryota > Metazoa > Chordata > Mammalia > Eulipotyphla > Soricidae > Suncus > Suncus etruscus. Next base: position 57,808,790 of record NC_064864.1, on the reverse strand, counting down.
GTATTCTTGCTGGACTACATGAAAGTTCTTTTCCTCTTCTTTGGAGAAATATCCATATTGCTTTTCATAAAGATTGAACAAGACAGCATTCTCAACAATGATTTAGAATTCCTTGCTAACCATAGGCCCTCAGTTCTTAGTTCTTTGAAAACTGTCCATATTGTTTTCCCAAAAGTTTGAACAGTTGTTATTACTACTGGAGTGGGTAGAAAAAAATTTCTTCCCCCACATTCAATCCAATCCTTCTGGGTTTTGTTTTTCTTGATGTGTGCCAGTCTCACACTTCAATAAGATATCACTTTGTTTTGATTTACATTTCTCTGATTATAAATGATACAAAGAATTTCTCATATATTTATTGGCCACCTGCATGCCTTCTGCTCATCTCTTTTCTGCATCTATTTTTTCTGATGGCGTGGAAGAGTAATTCTTTCTACCTTGATGCTATCTTGCATCTGTGTGTTGTGATGTAGGTAACTATGTTTCAAAAATGAGATTAATTTCTAGAAATAACAAAACTATAAAATATCACATTCTAATCTTCGAAAGGCTGAAGTGGAATGGGAAACTCAGGCAAATTTTTTTATATGTGCTATGGGAAAACATTAGGCTACTGTGATGTCTTCATGATGGAAGGCATAGCAAGCCACTAAAAGAGCATATGCTCTAATTCTTGGAGAACATTACTAGGTGAACATTTTAATTAAATATGTACCTATAGAAAACAATAATTCCAAAAGAGTTTGCGTCACTAAAGCAACTTAGGTATTTGAATCATCCAGAGGCAAGTTAACTTTGAAAATCCTTGGTATTTTTCCCTTTGGATAATAGCTGTGTCTATATCAGGCTATGTTTCTTGCACCTAAAAGGAAATAAACTCCAGTTTTGTAAGCATTGGTTATTATACTATTATTAATATTCAGGGTAATACTTTCAGAACATTCTGTAGAAAATTTTTAAAAATCATTCTATTTGCCTACTTAATATATTTTTACATTAAAGATGGCTATATTTATTTATTTTGTTTTTTTGTTTGTTTTGTTTTGGGGGGCACACCCATTTGATGCTCAGGGGTTACTCCTGAATAAGCGCTCAGAAATTGCGCTTGGCTTGGGGGGATCATATCGGACGCCGGGGGATCGAACCGCGGTTCTTCCTTGGCTAGCCCTTGCAAGGCAGACACCTTACCTCTAGCGCCACCTCTCTGGCCCCAAAGATGGCTATATATATTTTTTTGGGGGGGGAGGTTTTTGGGCCACACCCGGCGGTGCTCAGGGGTTACTCCTGGCTGTCTGCTCAGAAATAGCTCCTGGCAGACACGGGGGACCATATGGGACACCGGGATTCAAACCAACCACCTTTGGTCCTGGATCGGCTGCTTGCAAGGCAAACACCACTGTGCTATCTCTCCGGGCCCCAGATGGCTATATTTTATAACATTTTTTGATTAACATTTCAAGATTCTAGAAAAGGATATTTACTATCTAGATTAGCTTGATAAATATACTTAATAAATATTTATCTAATTTTTGTTTGGGACTTCAGAAACGTCTTTCTATAGCCTATATTATATCAAAGTGAAAATAACAGAACAATTCTAGTTATTTCTTGCATCTTCTCCTCTTAGATAAATTGTATATATATAGAGAGAGGGAGAGAGGTGTATCTATATCATATATATGTACACATATTTGGAGTACACATGAATATAGGCTAAAGGATATCAATGGCATAATTATACACTTTATAATTTATAAAAATATAACTTAGAAATTTTTTAATGATTTAATTTTTGATTGTCCAAGCAGTAAGAACTTTAAGTAAAAGATAGAGACTTGAGCTCTTGACTATCACTTGCTAGTTATTAAGCAAATGCTTATCTAATGTTTGCTATGTGCTCAGCACTATGTTAAGATCTGAAACACAACAATGTATAAGACAACATGACTCCATTCTTTTATGGAATTTTTCTTTTTATGATATGGAAGAGAGCTTAACTTTGTTAGGAATTATTAAAGGCTAAAGTATAATGAAACTGTTAAGGAGGTATATAAGATAAACTCATAGTTGTTATCTGGAATGATTTCAGGCAGTAATAAAAACTTTTGTTTCTATTCTATGTAGGCTTAGAAATATTTTCAGTAAAATGAGAGCTTTCAATAAAGTTCAGGTCAGAGTCAAATGGTTCCAAGTAACAGTAATCCATATGAACTCGCTCAGGCAATGAGGGTTATTTTCAGGGATAAGAGGTATTTCATAGAAATTCAAAATCAGAAATCAGGCACACACACAAAAAATGATCCCTACAGCCTTCTGTAATGCTTTTGTATTGTTAATTCTCAAGCAAGTAATTACCTCAAGATCCAAGCTTAGGTGTCTTTTCCATTCTGTTGTTTATCATGTAATGTTTTGTGTTCAAATTCAAAGTTCCCTACGTGAAACAAATAAGCTTCAACTAACCTGCTTTCACCCAAAATTCTTCCAAAAAGTCTTTTATACACTTTGTGTTGGACCTCTGAAGTCATGTATCCAGCTTTGATCCTCTAGCCATGGATGGCAGTGATATCACATGGACAAATATAAGCTTCCTCCCTCATCATGAAGGCAAATAAGGCCTAGGAACCTATTTCATGAATAAATGTTATAGATTTATGAAAACTTTACTTTCTTAAACTCAATCATTTTAATGAGGGTGCAATAAAATAATGCTGTTTAAATTATTATTTTATTTATAAATTTTAAAGTTTTAGCAGAGGTCAATAAAATATTTTTACTAAATTTTTAATGTTCTAAGTTATTTCCAATACATACAAGAATTATTAACGTTAAAGCCTAGGGATTTATGTTAACAAAAATTATTTTAATGATTTAGCAGCTATATCTCTCCCTTACTAGTTTCTTGATGATCCTAAGTATAGGTAGTTGAGGTGATAATTAACTCTAAATTCTAGTCAAAACAAACATTTCAACTACATATTTAGTTTGTTTAAAACCACAATAAAGTGTTGGGAACAATATGCTAGTAAGAATATCTAAAATGTGATTGAGTGACTAGAATATGCTCTTACATTAGTGAAGATAAGAAGTCCATTTTTGTGGGGAGCCTAGCTGATGAAACCTGGAACATAGGACACCTCAGTAATTCCTAATCTGGCCACCCACGTGACCAAAAGGCCCATGCCTTGAGAACAAAGGAAATAGACAAAAATAAAGTAATTCAGAGCAGCCCAATATATCCAGCCAGAAAGAAAAATATAGAGTTTGCCTTTGTGTTAGCAAACATTATTAAGAACTTTGTTTGAATCTTATGCCTTTTAGTAAAACGTGCTCAGGTCTACCTCTGCCCCTCCCTACTACCTGCCCCAATTTATGCTAATGAATGCTTGTAACTGTGATTGGTGTAAAATTTGTAACACCCCTGACGTGTTTCAGCCCTTAAAAGCTGATCCCCCAACAATAAACTTCCCTTTTTGAACAGCATGTGTTGTCTTGAAGGCTTCTTTTACTAATCTCTCTAGTTCTTCTTTACAGGTCGGTTCTGCTCGAGTGAACCCACTAATAACTAGCAACTTTCATTTCCACACCCCCGCGGGTTGGGGGACTTCCACGAAAGTTGCACATTTTGTTCAAAAGATCCAGACTTTCTTTTCTGTTAATGAAAGATGTAACTCCCAATAAGTAGCTGCTGTTAGCTTTTATTCTACCTAAGAAAGTGGATTGAGGAATAGAACTATCTGATATTTCAAAGATTAGATTTTTTTTAGCTATATCATCAAAATAGAAAAATTGAGAGCAGAGTTCATATAACACAGAGCTGCTAGGAAGTTTCTTGGCAAAGTTAGGTAGGAATAAAAATAGTTTGACAGGGCCAGAGAGATGGCATGGAGGTAGGGCATCTGCCCTGCATGCAGAAAGACAGTGGTTCAAATCCTAGTATCCCATATGGACCTCCGAGCCTACCAGGAACAATTTTTAGAGCAGAGCCAGGAATAATTCCTGAATGCTGCCGGAGGTGACCCCAAAACAAAACAAAAACAAAACAAAACAAAAACAGTTTGATACTTTTTCTTACATTTGTTTGTTTATTTATTTATTATGTTGAAGAGAAAAATCTTTCAGATTCAGGCATGTTGTAAAAGAAGAAATTATTAAAGGAAAACTCAGTCGAAACCTTGGTTCCTTAATTGTTTGTTTATATTTTATATGTTTTTTTTTTTGTTTTGTTTTTTTTGGTCTTTGTCAGAGCTAGCTATATTCAGGATTTAATTCTGCCTCTGCATTCATGGAACATTCTTGGCAAGGTTCAAGGGATTCTAGTGGTGCTGAGGATAGAACTCAATGAAGCACCTTCCAGTTATACTAACTTTCTAGAATACTGGACCCTCAGTTATGGAGTTTTGATAAAAAGACTAAACTATGTCAATTTGTCTTTAGATGTTAAGAAAGCATCTTCCTATTGTCATTGAATTTTGGCTGAGGTCCAAAAGCTGGGTAATAAAGGACATAAAATGTTTATGCATATTTAGAAACAATATTCTAAGAATTGATTAATGGTTAGTTTATAAAAATATTATATTTCAATATCTACTTTAAACTTATATAATATTCCATGCAAAAACAACAATTTCTTTGGCAGAGGTGGAAGAGAGTACTTATCTCTATAACAAGTTCACCACTCATACTAGAGAACAGACATGCTTCTAAAAGAGAATTTTTTCCATTACCCCACCTGGAGTCTGGGCAGTTGAGGTCCCAGTGCTAGTCAGATACTAATGTCGAAGTGGAGAAAGTCTTCAGCTGTTCAAAGTTCTGTCAGATCTCCTTCTCCTCAATGGGTGAGATTTTCCTTGACCAGAAAACCTTGGACTTCCCCATCAGTTACCTTTATCACCCTCTTTTTCTTCACATCATTATTTTTTCCTTCATTTTTACCATAGCACTAATTATTTGATTTATGTTTTTTTTATTCTTTTTTTCCGCAAACTTTCTCACTAAGCAAATATGTAACTTCCTCCCTTGCCCAGTTACAAGTGGCTCCTAAGATCCATGAACATAACTTTGGAGGTCCCCTCTAAAAGTAATATAAAATAAAATGGACAATTTTTTGCTGAGTTCATAGCTATTGTGTCTGAAGAAATGACTCTTACTTGAACTCGATTGCAAAGGTATCTAAAAGTCATTTGGAATGTCTATAATGACAGATACTTAATTCCCTTAAGGGAGCTAACTAGTTAAAGAGGCAAGGATAACTCCGGATGGGTACATGAAGGAATGAGCTACAGAGGCACTCAGAACAAGAATATAGGTTGCACCAGTACAGAAAGTGAACACTAGAATGACTGGAGTGGTAGTAGGAAAGGACGCCCATGATGAAAGCTTGTATGTGATCAGTGGATGGACCAGAGTCAGTGACCAGGAAAAGGCACACCCCAATCCTGCCAACAACATAAGGTGATGCTAGGGTAGTTACTCTTAAAGTGAGCCTCTGCCAAAACAGAGGGTGCCAGTGAGCCTGATCATGAGACATCAAGCAGGTGAGAGCTGCTCCAACTGTCCCTTTCCCTTTTCTTCCTTTCTGCTGCCTCCCTATGAAAATTTCCCAGTGTGAGTCCACTGGCGTTAAATCTATTGAGTGAGATCAAGTTTGATGTCATAAAATATTGGGCTTGGGAAAACCTCCCAAAATTAAAATTCATCATATGTGCATGTGGAGAGAGAAAATAAAAAATTCTTTTGAGATTTCATTGAAGTTGAATTCTAAAGGGCATGTTTCAAGAACAATGGGGAGGAGAAAGCTTTCTTCTTCTTAGCACACTACGAAGTCAGCATTTTCCAGAAGCTGAGTGCCTGTACAGTAATAGAGGTAAATGTGCAAATTGCTCAGTACACTGGCAGGTACATCACTGTATCTCAGTTGGTCATTCCCTGAACCCTAAAGAAAACATTCCTCACGTCCTTTAGGATACCATCAACCACATCCAGCTGGGATTCTGTTGAATATGAAGACATCCAAGACATAATCAAATGCAGCTAAAGAGTTGATAGTCTAAGGAATAGGACAAAAAGAGATTTGAGGACTCTTAATTTCTAAATTACCTGAACCAGACACCTGTCTGGAAATGCCCTGCAAGTGCATTCTATAGTCTATCTTTATCTGCCACCTTTCTCAGAGGAAGAAATCTTCAGTTTTACCTGAACTTCCTCTTCCATTACACTTCCCTTTTTAAGCTGTAAAAATTCATTAGTCTTGATTAGCATTAGATAGGAATTTGCCTGTTGGCAGCTGCCCTTCCTCCCATTTTGATTGTCCCCAAAACAGTAAATACTGTACTTGGAAGACAGTCAGGGTTCTCAGTCCAATGAGCCTGGGAGCCCAGGGACCCCAAGCTTTTGTCTATTGTGTGTGTCTTGTTTTCTTAGTCTTCGTGGTTTGTCTTCTTCAGACCCATTCACCCATTCACTTGCAAATTCTGACCCCTGTCTTATTTTCCTATTTAATTGGTCTATTTCTAGACTTTTCTCTTTGAAGAATTTTCTGGCATCTCCATTAATTTACTCAAAGTAGAGATTACAGATTTGTCTTTCTTCAGTTTCATGGTTCCTAATAACAATAATGATGATTTTTGAGATAGTACAAACAATTAAGACCTTGTAAAAATACCAAGCACCCTTCTAAGTGCTCTCCATGCATTATTCCATTGACCCCACCCCATCACCTTACAGTAATTATAAACCATGAAATGAGGCTTTTCAGACTCAGAAGAACTAGCCACAAAAGCATTCATCTCATGTCCTGCATGCTAGCTAAGCACCCAGTAAGAGAGGCTAGTAGAGGTGGCCCACCTCTTGAAAGGTGAGTCCTACACAAGTTTGTACAGGCCTGGGCATGCGCTCCTCACCCTCTCCTGCATGCCTCTCTGAGGATACTTTTTTCATTGTGAAATCAGAAGAGATAATGCAGTTCTTTTTGCAGCACTCTTTGTGCAGAAAGTATATTTTGTAATCTCATCACATGTCTGCAAGATGAAACCAGCTTTCTTGGTTCAGCAGGTAAAATCAATGCTTCAAATAAAAAGCTTTGAGCCTCTATTATTGGATGCAATGGTCCAAATAGAAACTCTGGGTTGTCCAGGCAAAAATGTTAGCAAAAATCTTTTTGTCTGTTTCTAATTAAGCACATCTCCAGATCCTCTGCCTCATTCATCCCACTTGGATGAGTGTCTATATAATAAATCAGCTGGCAGAATCCAGTTTTTTCCCTTTTCTTTAAACTCTCCATCATCTAATTTCCAGTGTCAGGTCAGGGCTCTGGAACTGATGGCTAACTTCTTAGAACTGAGTGGAAAAAGTGGGTTATTAGTCAGTAAATGCTGGACTTGATAGATTTCTCAACAGCTCAGAAATTTATGGCATGGAATCTTCATTCTGCATCTTCTCAAGTAGTGTGTCTGTTTTAATGGGGTATTGTGTAAGCACATACGCTCTCTCAGAGAATAATAAACTATTTCAATAAAAATATTTCCATGGATTTAACTAGGAGGATAGTATTTTCTTGCTGAGAGTGCCACATTCTTCCCAGCTGATAAAAGGACTTGCTTATGATGACTAGTTGTGAGCATGTAGAAATTTGATTAGTTCTTAAGTGTGTACGTGATTCCCTGGAACACAGGAGCACTAAAGACATTTAACAGATAACAATCTCTGGGAGAATATGAATAATAATTCGTATTTCTATTGGTTTTGTCCCCTAATTGTCTCTGTTCTTGGAGAGATGCAGAGTTACAGTCTAATTTGAAACTCCCAGTATATAGGACTCTGACTTTTCATATCCTTTTTTTGGCCCAGGGCAAGGAGATTAGATTTGATTTTATGAGCTATTGCTGCCCATTCCTTCCTGCCTGAAATCGGAATACTCATACAGCTGCCTGACATGAAGGAGATCTGACAATAAAGATTCAAAGCTTTGGATACCAAATGAGGTTGGGGTGACATACATAGCCTTCGCTTCAACTTGGCTTTGCACAAGCTGCCATGGTGATTAGGAAGAGGAAAACTGCTCATCCTCTGGAAATGACCTCTGCATTGTTTCCTGTCCCCCAAGTAATTGTGTTCTAAGCACAAATATATTTCAGGGAAGACAGATGAAAAATTGTCCTCTGGATTTGGGCTAAGATCATATACTAAACCCTTTGAAAATCTCTTTTGAATATAACTGTCCTGAATCTGTTCCATTGCTTCCTTGTATTATATGTTTGGTTAATTTATAGCAACATTCTGGCATCATTCTTAATATTTAGGTTATTAGGTAACACTTGGTTAGCCACCTTTATGGCAAACTCAACATGTTTTAGAAGATTATGTTATTTTCAGTAACCATTTACTTAGCCCCTAACTCCATGAGACATAATAATATTCTTTGGTCTGTTACATTTGTTCCTGACCACAGTTATGCCAAAGGAGTAAGAGCATCCACAAATTAATGAGGAAGACACTGTGACGTACCTTGTGAAGTGGGTCAAGTCATGTACTAATTAATTGGCCAAATCAGGATTTCTAACCACTTTTCCCCCCAAGTTTCATTAAGGAATTATCAATTATTAAACTAAAAATATTTCTTAAATGCTGAGACTCATTTTTTCTGTGCCAAAAAGACCATAATACATGTGCTGTGCATTTTCCAAGTAATACAGAAAACAATTGAAATAATATGTGAGAAAATGCTTTGTATGCTATAGATATGAGATATTTTTTATTTATTATAATGAAAGCATACAGGACCCATATAATTTCCAGGTGGGATAGAATTCAGAAAGTTCATTTCTGATCCATGCAGAAGCTCAACAGGATTACTAACATTAAGTCTTCTTTCACATAAAGTTCTGCCTATATAATATCTTGAAATAAAACCCTTCTTTAACTTCTATGTTAACATAGAATAAGAATTTTAGGATTAATGTTGCTATTTATGTTAGTTACTTCTCCTGGATTATTATCTTTTCAAATATATAGAATTATTTTAATATAATATTTGTGGAAATAAATTAATTATTATTTGAATTTTTATAACAAAGGAAAAGTCAGTAAAAACATGATTGCCATATACAGTACAAATTAGATACTTTAACACCCCACACCCATCTCAGTCAAAAAAAACACACACAAAGTGTGCTGATGATTTTCATACTATTATCATTCAGTAGAGCTTCCTGCCCATCCCCCAGGCCATCAGAATCCATAAAACATGAGCAGGCTGCATAATTCCCTGCTTAACTCTATAGCTTCTCTAATCACATTTCTTTTTAACACATTCATCAGGACACTGAGCAGAGCTCTGAGTATTTCTTTGGCCTTTGATTTGCACATTAAACTTTCTAGCTTTTGAATTTCAGAAAAAATTGTAATGTTGGGGAAGGTTGAAGGAGGAACTGACCTTGGTTCTACTTAGACAGACTCCTTGTTCAATTTCTATATCTGTTTGCTGCTGTTTTCCTTCTGCCAAATTTGTGCTGATGACAGAAAAACCATACATGAGAACCAAGTGTAGGCTTGAGATCATGGAGAATAGCTTGTAGTTGGAAAGATAATACAAGTAGTGAGATGTTTCCCTTGCATTTTGCTAAACCAGGCTCAATCCCTGGTACCACATATGACACTGATGACACCAAGAGTGATCCCAAGCACAGAGATTAGTGATGCTAAGCTCAAAAACAAGTGAGAAAGAAATAAGTGAGGTTACAGAATAGCATCTTGCCTAGGAGAAAATGCTTTTCAAGTTTTGAACTTGCTCTTCTTGCTACCAGTTCTGCGATCTCCAGTCTGTGTTGACCTTATTGTGTGCACATCATATTTTATCAAGGAAAAAGTTGATAAGTTTTTCCATTCTAAAGAAACAATGTATAAAGAAAGAGAAGGTATCACTTCTATAGGAGAAATTTTAGGATAATTTTGGTGGATTGTTATGCCAATACACTAAAAAATTAAGGGAATAAATTAAGATAAAGTTTACTATGTCTTATACTAGTCAGGTCAAAAGAAAAATTATATAAGTAAGGTAGAATTAAAATTATTAATTAAATATATATGAAGGTGATTCCAAAACTCATATTCTTTTATATATAAAGCCCATTTAAGGGGTTGGGGACCAAACCATAGTGTGAAATGGAATTGACTATACCAACAGAGAGAGTAGGATGGTCCATATGTGTTGAAAGACATAGATTAGTCTTCTAATCTATTGAAAAAGAATATAATTTTGGAACTGAGTTTTTACATCAGAAACAATTTCCATAAAAATGCCCATTATGAAAGCAATTAAAAACAACAAACTCTAGTTCTTGCCTTACTCTTCCCCACAAAAGCCTAAAAATAAGGTCAGTCTTTTTCATTTTGTCTTTTTCTCAACAGGTAAACTCTAACTTTGTTTATTTAGGTTTGCATATAAGATGAAGTGTGACTCAGACCAACCCTAGGCAATCTACTGTTCCTTTTCTGATAGTTCACCATGAAAACTCTTTTATCTGTGTAATTAGATGGTTAATTTGTGGGCATAAGTCAGTCCTTCTAACCTGCCAACTTGTTATCTATAAGCTTCACTATTTGGCTCAACTGATTAATTTAATTGATTAAAATGGTGATGTAACTATACCTTTGTGGTTGCCTGATAACAGTAGGTATTCATTCTGAGGACTTGTCATAATCCTACTGCTTTTAATAAATCTCATTTTACTTGCTATGCATAGCAAACTTATGCAATAGATATTATGCCAATTTAATATCTGAAGGACAAATGCTAAAAGAAATGAAAGAATTTGTCAAAGGTTATCTTGCTAAAAGTTAGAAGATCTGGAACTGAGCCCAGGCCTAACCTAGCTTGGAGATGGGTGGGATGATTTGATGTGGGGCCAATGTTCTTCCTAAGATGCAATAAAGCAGGGCAAAGAACACTACATAAAAACTTTGATTAGGGGCAGCTGAAAGGAGCTATATTTAATCAGGTTTTGTGTCTGAGGAATTTTCCTATTAATTTCATTGAGGATGATTGTGTATCACATTTCTGTTACACCTGGAATGCAATTTCCTTTAAATGTGATTACCATGGCCTTTTGGCACTGGACACTGAATGAAATTATGCTTTCTTCCCTTCATTGGGCAATTAGTATAGGATTTATTTCTTTCCTCTAAATTTTATCATTATGCTTTCACCATACCTTTATCTGGATTTACATCTCAAAAATTAAAAAGAAGCCTGTGTTGACCTAAATAGTTAATTATTTATTATGACACTGTTCGAGAAATACAGGGACTCCACAATAACCCTTCAGTTCTTTCACAGGCCTGTCATTAAACCAGCACATGAAAGGTGTATAAAAATGTGAAATGAATAAATGTATTACCAAGAATGAATGATGAACTCAATACATGACACTTGGCCTGTCTTCTCAGAACTAAAAGAGGACACCATTTCAAACACTAAAGAAAGACATGACTTTCCTCAGGACTGTCCATCTATCTCTGTGTTCATTACCAAATTTGATTTCTCTGAAGTTAAATCCTTCTTAGGGAATCCCTACAAGTTTCAACATTGTGATAGAAAGAATTAGAAAAATTGACCAGAGGCGGGATCCTGACAGAAAATGAAGTTCAGTGTTTATCCACTACATGAGAACAAAGGGAAGCTGAGGGAAACAAAGAGACAGTGTTGTTCTGGCATTATTTTAACATTTATTTATAGTTCTATATTCCACTGGAATATTAAATATTATGCAGCTAGTAAAAATCCCTTTTCTTAAAGGAGCACAAAGAATTTTTTTGTTCAAGGAGTTATTCAAGATAAGTGAAATAAGTTGAAAGAAAGGAAAATATCAGAGATTTCCACTCATATGTGGAATATAAAAAAACAAGCAAAGCAAAATTGTGAAGTAATCCTAGGAAAAGCATGTAGGTTGAGGTAGAGAGAGGGCCTAGTGGCTCTAGTGGAAGAATATTGTCACTTTGGTGCTGTTGTACTATGGTAAGATACATCTTGAAGAGTTAACATTAGACCCCTAAAATACATACAATCTTGTGTGTATGTCATGAATATCTCTCCTTATGGAATTATTTTACAAGAGTCTGGTCTGGATGGATTTAAATCTTTTGTTTATTTTGCTTATTTGTTTTTGGGCCACATCAGGCAACACTCAGGTGTTACTTCCAGCTCTGCACTCAGAAGTCCCTCGTGGCAAGCTCGGGCACTATCTGGAATGCTGAGGATTAAACTCTGGTCAGCCACGTGTAAGGTAAACACTCTACCCTCTGTGCTATAGCTCTGGCCCCAGGACTTTGGGCGTGTGCTTAGGGGTTACTCCTGGATCTGCATATAGGAATTACTCTTGACAGGCTCAGAGGACTATATAGGATGCTGGAGATTAAATCCCTGGTTGGCTGTGTGCAAGGCAAGCATCCTACCTATTGTATGATTGCTCTGGTTCCTTGACTTAACTCTTATTTTGAGGGGCACACCTGACAGTGCTCGGGTTACTCCTGGCTCTGTGCTCAGAAATCTCTAATGGCAAGATCAGGGCCTGTTAAGGCAAAATTTATGAAAATAGATGTTAGATGATTATAATAGATCGATGCCTGTTGAGCGTTTCTCCACCCTCACCTTCTTGATCCTCTTGCTCTGGAATATCACCTTGAGATGTCAATAGTCATTAGCCTACGCCCCTCCTAAGAGGAACTCGAAATATTTGGGCAAAGAATGGACTTCTGCTCGCCCCTCCTAAGGTCCTTGCCTGATTTGGAAAAGGACAAGCTCACCATCTGATTGGACATTGTGTTTGAACCTGGACTAGGGATTGGTGCATTCTACAAGCCCTACTTTCCATATTGACCCTCCTCCTAAGGTTTCTTAAACCTTTAAAAGACATTTTGGGCTCCCTGCGACTGGGGTTCCCTTGCCCCCGGGAAGGTAAGGAAGTCCCTCCCGCCCGCCCCGACCGAGCGAACGCCGGCCTCCCGGCGGCTGGGGTTCCCTTGCCCTGGGAAGGTAAGGAAGTCCCTCCCGCCCGCCCCGACCCGGCGGCTGGGGTTCCCTTGCCCTGGGAAGGTAAGGAAGTCCCTCCCGCCCACCCCGACCAAGCGAACGCCGGCCTCCCTGCGACTGGGGTTCCCTTGCCCCCGGGAAGGTAAGGAAGTCCCTCCCGCCCGCCCCGACCGAGCGAACGCCGGCCTCCCGGCGGCTGGGGTTCCCTTGCCCTGGGAAGGTAAGGAAGTCCCTCCCGCCCGCCCCGACCGCGCGAACGCCGGCCTCCCTGCGGCTGGGGTTCCCTTGCCCTGGGAAGGTAAGGAAGTCCCTCCCGCCCGCCCCGACCGAGCGAACACCGGCCTCCCTGCGGCTGGGGTTCCCTTGCCCTGGGAAGGTAAGGAAGTCCCTCCCGCCCGCCCCGACCGCGCGAACGCCGGCCTCCCTGCGGCTGGGGTTCCCTTGCCCCCGGGAAGGTAAGGAAGTCCCTCCCGCCCGCCCCGACCGCGCGAACGCCGGCCTCCCTGCGGCTGGGGTTCCCTTGCCCTGGGAAGGTAAGGAAGTCCCTCCCGCCCGCCCCGACCGCGCGAACGCCGGCCTCCCTGCGGCTGGGGTTCCCTTGCCCTGGGAAGGTAAGGAAGTCCCTCCCGCCCGCCCCGACCGAGCGAACACCGGCCTCCCTGCGGCTGGGGTTCCCTTGCCCTGGGAAGGTAAGGAAGTCCCTCCCGCCCGCCCCGACCGCGCGAACGCCGGCCTCCCTGCGGCTGGGGTTCCCTTGCCCCCGGGAAGGTAAGGAAGTCCCTCCCGCCCGCCCCGACCGCGCGAACGCCGGCCTCCCTGCGGCTGGGGTTCCCTTGCCCTGGGAAGGTAAGGAAGTCCCTCCCGCCCGCCCCGACCGCGCAAACGCCGGCCTCCCTGCGACTGGGGTTCCCTTGCCCCCGGGAAGGTAAGGAAGTCCCTCCCGCCCGCCCCGACCGAGCGAACGCCGGCCTCCCGGCGGCTGGGGTTCCCTTGCCCTGGGAAGGTAAGGAAGTCCCTCCCGCCTGCCCCGACCGCGGGAACGCCGGCCCCCCTGCGGCTGGGGTTCCCTTGCCCTGGGAAGGTAAGGAAGTCCCTCCCGCCCGCCCTGACAGTGCGAACGCCTGCCTTCCTCCGGCTGGGGTTCCCTTGCCCCGGGAAAGTAAGGAAGTCCCTCCCACCCGCCCCGATCGCGCGACCGGCTGCCAGCCTCCTGCTGGGGTTCCCTTGCCCTGGGAAAGTAAGGAAGTCCCTTCCGCCCGCCCCGACCCTGCGACCGGCTGCCTTCCTCCTGCTGGGGCTCCCTTGCCCCCGGGAAGGTAAGGAAGTCCCTCCCGCCTTCCCCGACCGCGCGAACGACTCCCTTCCTCCTGCGGGGGTTCCCTTGCCCCAGGGAAGGTAAGAAAATCCCACCCACCCGCCCAGACTGTGGGACCGGCTGTCTGCCTCCTGCTGGGGTTCCCTTGCTCCCGGGAGGGTAAGGAAGTCTCTCCCGCCCGCCCCGACCGTGCGACCGGCTGCCTTCCTCCTGCTGGGGGTCCTTTGCCCACAGGAAGGTAGGGAAGTTCTGCTCACCCACGCGGACAGCGTGAACGTGCCCGCCCCCCGTCGGGTATTTCCTGCCTCCCAGAAATAGCTGACAACAATAGGGCAAAGCAACGAATCAGGCCACAAAAAGAGCACAAGAGGAGCCAAACCGGGGCAAGCCCACCCAACAGTACCACTAGATCCACCCTCAGGGAGGGGACCCATTCCCACACCACAGGGGATCAAAACAGACTGAAATTGGAAGAAACAGCTCTCCAAAGCACACCAATAAACAAAAGGAAATATGGGTAAATCAAAGAGAACCCTAAGATCTGAAGATACGGAGACAAACCCTAACAAATTTCCAAGTCCGCCAAAACGCACAGATTTGTGGGAAAGTGACCTAAAAGCAGCAATGAGGAAGGAAACACAAGAACTAATAAAAGAAATGAGAGAAACTTTAGCTACTGAGTATAAGATATCTATGGAGGAACGAATCACCCAAATTAAAGAAGAAATGTTAAAGAGTATGAGAGAGTTCATTCAAAAAGAAGTGAAGGAATTAACAGACAAAGTAACAAGCCTTACTAGCAGAAACACAGAGTTGGAGAAACACATCGAAGAACTCGAAGGAAAACTGCAAACAAAAAATGACCAAGAAACCAACAAAGAAATAAAAGGCAAAACACTGGAAGGAAAAGTCCAGTACCTAATGAACAAGGACAAAAGAAACAATCTAAGAATCGTGGGTATACCAGAAGGGGAGGAAATAGGGAAAGGGGAAGAACAAGTAGTCAGAGAGATAATAGCAGAGAACTTCCCCACCCTTTGGAATGAAACTTCAGGGCAATTCCAGGAAATCAAGAGAGTTCCTAGTAAGATAGATCCTAATAAACCTACACCAAGACATATAGTAATCCAAATGGCAAAAAACAAAGAGAAAGAGGAACTTCTTAAGGCAATAAGAGAGAAAAAAAACCTCAAGTACAAAGGTAGGGACATAAGAATCAAACCAGATCTCCCAATCGAAATAATTCAAGCAAGGAGACAGTGGAATGACATATTTAAACGACTGAATGAAAGAAACTTCCAACCTAGAGTCCAATACCCGGCAAAATTATCATTCATATGGGAGAACAGACTGAAAACATTTTCAAACAAGACCGAACTAGAGCTATTTGTGCAAACAAAGCCGATCCTAAACGACCTACTCAGAGATGAACTACACAATCCAAACCCCCGATTGTAACAAAAGCCACCCTACACAACACAACTGCACAACAGTCCTCTCTCTCAATAATCTCCCTAAATGTTAATGGACTAAACTCTCCAATTAAAAGACACATAGTAGAGAACTGGATTAGGAAAAATAAACCGGACTTCTGTTGCCTACAAGAAACACACCTACAGCTACAGGACAAGCATAGGCTTAGAATCAAAGGATGGAAAGTAATTATTCAGGCCAATGGAAAACAAAAAAGAGCAGGGACAGCCATTCTTATATCAGACCAAATTGCATTCAACCTCAAGAAAGTGGTCAGAGATAAAGAGGGTCACTACATACTGATCAGGGGAACATTAGATCAAGAAACACTAACCCTGGTCAATATCTATGCACCCAATGTAGAGTCAGCAAAATATGTGAGGCAACTGCTCGTAAACCTGGAGAAACACATGAAGGGAAATGTGATAGTAGTAGGGGACCTCAATACTCCACTATCACCACTGGACAGATCCACCAAACAGAAAAATAGCAAAGAAATAAGAGCTCTAAATGAAAAATTAGAAGATTTGGGGCTAATAGACTTATATAGAGCCCTCCATCCCCAGAAAGCAGAATACACATTCTTCTCGAGCCCACATGGAACCTTCTCCAGAATAGACCATGTCTTGGGATACAAAACCAACCTATATAAGACCACAAAGGTAAGGATCATTAGAAGTACCCTTTCAGATCACTATGCAACAGAACTCAAAATCGATGTCAAGAAAAAAAATGGAGAAAAACCAATACCTGGAGATTAAACAACATGCTGCTCAACAACAGCTGGATCAAAGAACAACTCAAGGAAGAAATAAAAAGATTCCTTGAGACAAATGACAATGAAGAGACAACATGTCAAAATTTATGGGACACAGCAAAAGCAGTAATTAGGGGGAAACTCATAGCGATACAGGCCTATGTCAAGAAACAAGAAAATAACAAAACCAACAGTTTAAAAGATCACCTCAAAGAATTGGAACAACAGCAACAGAGAAATCCAACCACAACCAGAAGGCAAGAAATAATAAAAACCAGAGCAGAAATAAACAACATAGAAACTAAAAAAACAATACAAAAAATCAATGAAACCAGGAGTTGGTTTTTCGAAAAAATAAACAAGATAGACAAACCACTGGCAAAACTCACCAAAAAGAAGAGGGAAAACACCCAAATCAGTAGGATCACAAATAAAAGGGGAGAGATTACAACAGAACCTCAAGAAATACAACATATCATAAGATCATATTATGAACAACTATACTCAGCTAAGATAGAGAACCCAGAAGAAATTGACAGATTCTTGGACAAACACCCTCTTCCAAGACTGGAAAAGGAAGAACTAGAAAGCCTAAACAGACCAATCACCTCAGAGGAAATTGAAGATGTAATTAAAAAACTCCCTAAGAACAAAAGCCCAGGCCCAGATGGATTTACAGGTGAATTCTACCAAACATTCCGGGAAGATTTACTACCACTTTTCCATAGGCTCTTCCAAGCCATAGAAAAAACAGGAATCCTCCCTAACTCCTTCTATGAGGCAAATATCACACTCATTCCCAAAGATGGCAAAGATACCACCAAGAAAGAAAACTACAGACCAATCTCACTAATGAACATAGATGCAAAGATACTCAACAAAATCTTAGCAAACCGAATCCAGCACTTCATCAAAAAGATCATACATCATGACCAAGTGGGATTTATACCAGGAATGCAAGGTTGGTTCAACATACGCAAATCAATCAACATTATACATCACATCAACAACAAGAAAAACAAAAACCACATGAACATATCAATTGATGCAGAGAAGGCATTTGACAAGATCCAACACCCTTTCATGTTAACGACACTCAGCAAAATAGGGTTAGAAGGAACCTTCCTCAAGATAGTCACAGCTATCTATGAAAAGCCTACAGCCAACATTATACTTAATGGCGAGAAACTAGAAGCATTTCCATTAAGGTCAGGAACTAGACAAGGCTGTCCACTCTCTCCACTCTTATTCAATATAACCCTAGAAGTCCTAGCAATAGCAATCCGACAAGAGAAGGGAATCAAAGGAATCCAAATTGGGAAAGAGGAACACAAGCTATCTCTATTTGCAGATGATATGATGATATACATCGAAAATCCTAAAGAGTCCACAGTAAAACTCCTAGAAACAATTAACCAATACAGCAAAGTGGCTGGATACAAAGTCAATACACAAAAGACAGTAGCATTTCTATATACAAACAACGAAATCGAGGAGAGAGAGATTAAAAACACAATACCATTTAAAATAGTATCAAAAAATATCAGGTACCTAGGAATCAACCTTACAAGGGAAGTGAAAGACCTATACCAGGGAAACTTCAAAATGCTTCAGAAAGAAATTGAAGACGATCTAAAGAATTGGAAAAACATCCCATGCTCATGGATAGGTAGAATTAACATAGTCAAAATGACTATCTTACCCAAACTACTATATAGATTTAATGCAATCCCTATCCAAATCCAGACACCATTCTTTAAAGAAATAGAACAATCAATCATAAAATTTATCTGGAACCACAAAAGACCCAGGATAGCCAAAAACATACTGAAAAACAAATATCTGGGAGGCATCTCCTTACCTAACTTGAAACTATACTATAAAGCCATAGTAGTCAAAACAGCATGGTACTGGAACAGAGACAGGACTTCAGACCAGTGGGTCAGAACAGAATTCCCAGACATAAACCCCAAGATATACAGCCAACTAATATTTGATAAAAGAGGTAAGAACCTGAAATGGAACAAAGGAAGTCTATTCAACAAATGGTGTTGGTACAACTGGAAAACCACATGTACGAAAGTGAAGATTGACCCATACCTCACCCCTTATACAAAAGTTAACTCAAAATGGATCAAAGACCTTGAAATCAGACCTGAATCTATAAAGTTTATCGAGAATAAAATAGGTAGAACACTCGAAGACCTATACATCAAAAAGGTCTTTGAGAATGGAGCACCAATGGCAAGAACATTAGCATCAAATATAAACAAATGGGACTACATTAAACTTAAAAGCTTCTGCATGGCAAAAGAAACCCTACTTAATGCAAGAAGACAGTTAACAGAATGGGAAAAAATCTTTTCACTCGACATATCAGATAAAGGGCTGATATCTAGAACATACAAAGCACTCAGAAAGCTGAGCCCCCCAAAACCAAATAAAGCCATAAAAAATGGGGAGATGAAATGAATAGACACTTCTCTGAGGAAGACAGAAGGATGGCCAACAAACACATGAAAACATGCTCACCTTCACTCATCATCAGGGAGATCCAAATCAAGACAACAATGAGATACCACCTTACACCAGTGAGGATGGCTCACATCAAAAATAATGGAAACAACCTTTGTTGGCGGGGATGCGGTATGAAAGGAACTCTCATCCACTGCTGGTGGGAATGCCCCCTAGTCCAACACCTATGGAGGAAAGTCTGGAGAGTGCTCAAAGAACTCAGAATTGAGCTGCCATTTGACCCAGCAATTGCTCTCCTAGGCATATATCCACAAGATGGAAGGACATTCATTCCAAAATACGTATGCACCCCACTATTTATTGCAGCACTCAGTATAATAGCCAAATCTTGGAACCAACCTAGATGTCCAACAACGGATGAATGGATCATTAAGATGTGGTACATATACACAATGGAATATTACATGGCAGTTAGAAATGATACAATCACAGACTTTGCAGCAACATGGATGGACCTAGATCATGTTATGTTAAACGAAGTAAGTCAGAAGACAAAAGAAAAACACAGAATGGTAGCACTATTGTGAAACACCTAGAACATATATTTTACACACAACTAATACCTAACAATCATACAACAGGGTTTAACAGGGTAGAAACTCTGAACACTGTAATAGTCAACATATACGTGGGAGCAGTGTCCAAAATACATGAAAAAGGAACAACGCAAACTCTTGACGGCTCATTATACCACAAAGAAAACAGCAACAACAGAAATAGCAACATAGAGAGAACAGGTACGTAATCAGACCCCCACAACAAAAGCTCACAATAATCCCTTAGAGATCGTAAACAGGAACACAAGTATAGAACACCACAGGAAATCACGGACTGCAATGGCAATATACCATAACACTACGTTTTAATTCCTTTACCTTGCTACATTTTAAATAACCTCTCAGCTTTTCTGTCCACAGGCACCCTTAGATACAAAGGGCGGACAAACTAAGATGGCAACTCGGGATACCACACGAGATACCATACCTTGTTTGCAAGACGAGATGGCCACGAGAAAACTCTTTAACATAGACTTTATTTCTTTTTTTTTTTTTTTTTTTGGTTTTTGGGCCACACCTGGCGGTGCTCAGGGGTTACTCCTGGCTGTCTGCTCAGAAATAGCTCCTAGCAGGCACAGGGGGACCATATGGGACACCGGGATTCGAACCAACCACCTTAGGTCCTGGACCGGCTGCTTGCAAAGCAAACGCCGCTGTGCTATCTCTCCAGGCCCGTCATAGACTTTATTTCTAGGTTAAACCTTCTTTTAGGAATTGAAGCACGGGACCAGTCAGACCACCAAAGCAGTACATGTGACGACGTACAGACCTAAACTACAGGCTCTAGTCATCGAACACATTCATCCAAACCAGCATTCCCTTGCTACTCTCTCCTTTCTTCTCACTACTTTTTTCTTTTTTTTCTTTTTTTTCTCCTCTATTCTTCTCTTTACTTTTTCCCCTTTCTCTTCTCCCTTTCTACGGTATTTTCTCTTTTCTCTTCCTTCATACCCCTCCCTTATACCTTCCCCTTCCCCCCCCCCCGGAAATCCAACTATCCCATCACCCCTCAATCCCATCCAGATCTCCCACCATATTAAAACTCTCCACCCTCAGTCCCTAATCTCTTAGGCATCAAGATCGACCTCCTACCCAACGAACCAGTACCCAGCAACCAGGCAAGGGGACACCCAGCCAATCCCACACCTCATCTCCTGCAAGAAAAGACAGCCAACTTCCCTGAAGACTCATGCTACGAGGCCCTCCCTACCATCTCCCCCTAACGTGGACTGTTTCCTGAAACTGGACTTAGGTCCAATAGTATCCCCAATGCAAGAACTCCTCCAAGAATTCCCTGCCGCAAATTTTTACCAATATGAAGAAGGTCAGGGGGAGTGATTGGAAGATGCCTGGGAACCCACACACCACAAGAAAAATCCAAAAGACAACGGGAAAAACTGTACTTTCAACATAGGCATAAGACCTGTAATACACCACCTCTTTACATGTTCTCCTCCAAATGTAAAGTAGTCTCTTGCACCACTTTGGTCCTTTAAAAATTTCGCTAACTCATTTTATCTCTCTCTCTTTTTTTTTCTTTTTTTTTTTTCTTTTTTAAATGTTTGCCCTACATATATATTTGTGGGCACATACACTTTTATTTCTTTTTTTTTTTTTTTTTAAATCGTTTTTGGGTATGCGACCTATTTTTGTTACCCACTCTGTCCAATCCAAATACACCGACAGTATAATGGAGCACCACTTCCCTCTGCAAAGGCACACTAAATAAAGGGGAAATCTTACATATATAAAAAAAAAGAGAGCTTATCTACTAAAGATAGGAACTCATAGTTGTTTACAATACAGGGTTATCTCCTACCTTGAAAATATGTCATGTGGAATCAACTTAGACCTCAGGTGATTAGACACCACTCAACCAACCTTGAACCCTGGATCCCAGACATAGAAACGGCACAGCTCTTCACAACAGCTGCAAGAAACAAACTCCATCTGGGACAGCATTAGTACTGCAGGGTCAACAACAAGGGCCAGCCTAAACACGATATCCCGACAATGAGGAAAATATGAACAACTTGACCTCAGAGCAGTTTAGCCTACCTCACCAGCCAACAACAAGACAAAACCAGAAGACGTGGCACCCTTTGGTAGGTCCAAAAGCCAAGATTGTGTTTTACAGATGACTGGATACGAGAACCACGACCAGACTGTATACATCTTGGGACCAATAAAAAAGCCCTAGTCTAGGGTTTGAACTAAGACCTGCACAATAAGCATGATCCTCAGTCCCAAAGATCCGACAGAGACAATTGTAACGGAAAGGGGCTTCTGGAAGCACAAAGAAAGACGCTATCCTAGATGCCATCCTAGGTTCAGGGCAAAGACTAAGATCACCAACCACAGAAGACGGATTAAAATGGCACTGAGGTAACAGAACCTCTAGATTCACAAAGACTGACTTCACCATAAGTCCCATCTCAGGATCTGTACGGATACTGAGACCTCTAAACACAGAGCTCTGATTGCATCACCCTGGACAGAGCAGAAGTCTTCCACACACCAAAAAAAAAATAAATAAATAAAAAAACCCACCACCGGGAGAGTAATGATCCTGAACAAAGACTAGAGTTGATCCCATGACAGTATACTCCAAGGACGGAGAAACCCCATATAGCATAGGGCAAGTGAATTCCTTTTCGAATGACCCCAATATTTACTGTGCCAGGGCAGAAGGGAAAAAAAAAAAAGAAAAAAACACAAAACCTTGGACATTTATATATATATGTATATGTATATGTATATATATATTACCTTCATTTATTATTGTTATTATTATTTTTATTTACCTAGCTATTTTGGTCGATTTCTCTGTTTGGATGTGATTATTGAAATCGTTGTCCCCAGATATCCTTATTTATTTATTTATTTACTTTTCTTCTTTTCTCTCTTTTCTTTTCTTTCGAGAGGGGCTACGCCAGGTTTCTTATTTCAAGACCACGGCGTGTTTTTTTTTTTTTTTGTTTGTTTTTTGTTGTTTTTGGTTTTTGTTTGTTTTGTTTTATTTTGTTTATCTGTCTTTAGTGGTGCTTATCGATATAGCTGGAGTCCTCACTGGATATTTGACACTTTTTTTGGTACTGGTGGAGTGTTTCACATTCTTTCTCTCACTCATTTCCCAAATCGATGATGAGAACCTCTAGAAGGATTCTGCCCATCTTCGGGGTATTAGACTTTTACCCCCAGTTTATATATTTTCACCTTTTCAGGCAAAACCACGCAACTTGAACTAGCTAGCCCTGCCCCCACTTAGAGGGGGAAATCAGGGAGACATCAAGACCAAACTGATGCAAGACTACTAAGTAGTAGGTTAGATACAGAGGGGACCACATATTCTAGACGCCCTGGGGGAGAGGGAAGAGGAAAAGGGAGGTAGGACAAAAACGGAGGTGTAGGGAGGACAATTTAGGGATGGGAATACCCCCGGATTTTATGTAAATATATACCTAAAATATTATCGTCAACAATATGTAAGCCACTATGATCAAAATAAAAATTACATTAAAAAAAAATAAAAAAAAATTTAAAAAAACCTCTTATTAAATTAAATTTTTAGAAAAGAAAAAAAAAAAAAAGACATTTTGGACCATCCCTCCTCCCTCACAGGTACCTATCAATACTGCCTTGCTCCAGGACACGCCCACATTGTTCATGCTGAGATTCTCCCCACCTCACCTATGCTTTCCCTCCAGCTACCTTCAGAGATCCCAGTTCCTCTTTTCGGCCCGTCCATTATCCATTATAAGATTTGTTGTAAGGGAATAAATTGTCTCTGGTCAATCAGCCTGGAACCTATTCGTTCCCTCTTTTCCGGTCTTGATCTGGGGGGAACTTCCTCAGTCCATATGTACTGGGAGGAGGAAGTTGACTCTTGCTGGTTAACAGGGACAGCACAGAAACACACTGTTTTATTTTGCAAACCTAAAGAATGTAAGGAGTAGGCTTTTAGGGAAGGAAAAACTGAGGACAAATTGCCCTGATCTTTAGACTTTGGGGTAAGAATATTCAGTTTTACTCTTTACTAAAAAAGATAATGCAGTCGGTGGAGAAGTGAGAGGCAAGAGATACAGGTAACTAGTTAAATCTGGTTGGTCCTTTGAAATCTTGTTTATCCAACTTGTAGCCAGTCTATTAGATAATGGAAATGGCTAAAGGTAGATATAACAGGTAAGAGTAGGTGGAGGTCAGGTAATTTCCTTTTTTACTATATTTACTCCCAGACAGATGCTATCGTCTCTTTGACCCCTCACCTACGCCTAGGCAGACAGAAGAGAAGCTTCTGTTCTAAAACACATGTCCAGAGAACAAAGAAGTCAGAGGAACAAAGAACAGCAGGGTGTCAGGCTAGAGAGGCAGCTGTGGAGCACCAGCAGCAGGCCTTATAGCAGGAGGACACATGGCATTATACATGGCAGAGTGATCAAAGGTGACAGCCAACAATACAAGTGCATCTACTTAAAGCTGTAAAATGCAGAGGCTGTCATGTCATAAACATTTGGCATTTTGTTTGCAGACTTTTATACACAATGCCCAAAGACCCACACACTTAATGGCCAGTGCAAATACGCTATAACTTTAGTATTGCTTGGCACTACTACAGTGAATTTCTGAAAAAAAAAAAAATGACAGAATTTACTTTTTTGCCACTTATGATTTTATATAGCATATGTAAGGACAGCTAACACTTCATATTGTGGACCTTTTAGTTCCTTTTGTGTGTCCAAAAAAGGAAAGACTGAGAAAAAGTAGCCCTTTATATATAATAACAAGAAATTAGAAAGTAACTTGAGACCCCCAATACTACTACTACTACTACTACTACTACTACTAATAATAATAACAATATAATAGTGATCTTTCTTCACCCTCCTTACTTTCATCTAGCTTTGTTTTCAGCTAAAAATAGTCCTTGGTAAGAGGGAAGCTTCTCGCTGCCACCACCTTCTGTTGTTGCTTTCCATTTATGTTCCCATCTCATGCTTCTATGAGATTATTTACAAACTAATGTTTTTTTTTTGGGGGGGTTGGGTTTTTTGGGCCACAGCCGTTTGATGCTCAGGGGTTACTCCTGGCTAAGCACTCAGAAATTGCCCCTGGCTTGGGGGGACCATATAGGATGCCGGGGATCAAACCGCGGTCCTTCCTTGGCTAGTGCTTGCAAGGCAGACACCTTACCTCTAGCACCACCTCGCCGGACCCAAACTAATGTTTGTTTTTTTTTTTAATAAAAAAAACAAATCTATTTAAAAATGAATTGCTGAGGTTATTTATGGAAGAGTTTCAAAATTTTTAACAAATCTTTAGGTTCCAGAGTACCCTGGAAGCAGAATGAGAGACAATCAGACTGAAGAAGAGGAATGGGACTGAAGTTTCAAGGAGGGAGCTTGCAAGTCATGAATGTGAGAATTGATATCTTTGGAGTCTTTGACCTAACTGCCAAAATTTCACTGCAATTTCTAGTTTAAAAGCATTGAATTCAAAATGTTCTTCTGTCTAAAGTGTCTGTCTTTCAACATTTTCTATCAGTCCTCACTCACTGGAGCCAACCAACTCCTATGTACTATATGGTAGTAACCATGGCAGAGAGCCCAGAGCAGGATGCTCAGAAAATTGAATGGATATTCTCATAATGGGTCTTCACTGCTTAATAGAAACTCTTCTCTCATTATACAAGGTATCAATACAGTATATCAATAATAAATCAACTCCTAAAGCTTTGAAATCCTTATATCCTATATTATATATGTACATATATATATACATATATATATGTAATCACAAATGCCTCAATGTTCTTCCCCATCAATATTGCCATCAAAGTGAAAAAAAATCTATCATGTCATACTTATGCCAATATCTAGCCATAGTCTATCTACTCTATCTACAAGATAGAAAATCTATTCTATTGGCCTATTGGATAAAAAATGAACCAGTATTAAACACACATTTATACTCCTTAGTTCAGACCCTTCTTGTATGAAATGTTACGTTGGATCCTCTAGGAATAAAATACTAAGAAGGGAAGAAATAGGCAAGAATTTTATCAAGGAAAATAAAATGAAGAGGAGAAGAAGTTGAGATCAGAAGAGTCCTCAGAATTATATTAAAAAGAGCAAGAACTATATGTAGATGAGAAAAGATTTTATTAAAAGTAATTATAGCAAAAGGAGAAAGTTAGCAACAGGAAAAAGACATCATCACAAGATTTTCAAGCTTTTTAACAAAATGGCCTAAAAGGTCATGTTTTCTTTGGATTGTTGTTGTTGTCTTTAAGGAAGAAATCAAGTCTAAAAAATAGGATGTTGAGGTAATAATAAATGATAGTTTGATGGGACAAGTCAACAGGACTGCTCTTCCATGAAGTTAGGGGATTCAGGAAATGGGTGGGAAGGTCAGCATTAGGGAGAGATTGTTCTGCTGCCCAAGGTTCAGTAGTAGGCTATGATTCTACAGTAGTCTGTAGAAAGGAGAAGGATCTAATTTAAGTTTGCCCAAGGCACCAGATTGATGAATAAGGGAAAACACTTTAGCTCATCATTTTTGAGGAGAGGAATAATAGTAATAGGGTGTTTATGTTTTATTTTGTCATTGATCTGAATGTTCATCTATGTCATTCACAAATCTGTGTCCCATGAAAAGCTTTCTATGTTCCATGGAAAGCATACCTGTTTTAATAAGCTATTTACCAAACAAAAAGCAAAGACTACTCCTGAAGCACAGGGTTCACATGAAATTCAAAATTGTCACTAAAATGCTAATGTGACCTGAACTGAAGGAAACAGGGAGATAATTTAGCATAGGCATGTGCCGAATGTATGCATTAAGAAGGTTTAGAAAAACCATGAGGTATCCTTGGGTCAAAACTGTCCACCAATAGACTTTATCTGTCTTCGACTGAGTCTTGTTAATAACCCCAGCACAACTAGGTTCTTATGGGAGATATGGCTATAGTAACCACATGGAAAAAGTTTTTCAATGCAACCATGAGGCCTTTGCATCAATTTTGCTCCCTCTAGGGGGAGATTATTACTGTATGCCCATCATGACTGAAGGGTTGGGATGACAACTTGTATTTATTGGCAGATATTTGCAAACCAGGCTTTCTTTGGACATCTTTATATAGGGGACTTATGTAAAGTGCAGAGAAGAGAAGGGATTCTGCTAATTTTTTTTTCTACCCACCTTTTTCATCTAAGGAAGAAGGTGGAGAAGTTTAGTACTGATAAAAGTCAGCTTTAAGCAGCTGGATGGTACAGATGCTACTTTTCACTTGATTTCTCAGGGAGCCATGGTACTCAGGCTAGTGACAAGATTTGTTCAATACATGAAAAGAAAAGCAGTGCTAATTTCTACCCAAGTTTATCCAGGAATACTGGTTTTCCTTAGAAAAACAGAATTTCAAAAGAAAATAAATAACAAAGTAAAAAGGTTTAATTTAGAGATCAGAAGGAAGAAAAGGAAGAGTATATTCAAGAGTAACATGGACTTCTCCTGTGGGGAGAGAGCTGAGAGTTCAGGCTGAGATGAAGGTGCCTACTTCACCCACCCCAGAATGAGGGAATGTCCCACTTTGGTTGGTTTTGTAGATCCTCTCCAAAATCTTTCCCACATGTGGCACTCCATTTAGAAAATAGTCCCTTTCTAGGATGTTGTCTAGAGTAAGAGTTTGGAACGTCTAGTAGTCCGCCTTTATGTTTTTATCAACATTTTTTATTTCTTCTGGATATTGTCTCCAGAGAGAATATTCTCTGGATCTGGAGCCAGTTAGGTTATTATCAGATCTCAGTTTATTGTGTACACAAAATAGGTCTGACCATAATGTTTTTTTTGGCTATTTTAGAGTAGCTTCCTTCAATCCCATCTTGGTTATATTATTTCCTGAGAACTTTTTTGATAAAGAGGAGCCCCCTCTCTATCTTTTATTCTTTATTTAAACACCATGATTACATATATGATTGTAGTTGGATTTCAGTCATAAAAAGAACACCCCCCTTCACCAGTGCAAGCTTCCTACCACCAATGGCCCCCATCTCCCTCTTTCTCCACCCTTCCCTGCCTATATTTGAGACAGGCATTCAACTTCTCTCACTCATTAACATTGTCATGATAGTTAGTGTAGTCATCTCTCTAACTAGATTCACCACTTTATGTGGTGAGCTTCATTTTCATCGAGAGCAAATCTTTCCAGCTCTTATCTCTGTTGTCTCTGGGCTTTATTACAATAATGTCCTTTTTTTTCTTAAAATCCATAGATGAGTGAACTATTCTGTGTCTATATCTCTCCCTGTGACTTACTTCACTCAGCATAATAGTGTCCATGTCCATACATGTATAGGAAAATTTCATGACTTCCTCTCTCCTGAAAGCTGCATAATATTCCACTGTGTATATGGATCACAGTTTCTTTAGTCATTCATCTGTTGAAGGGCATCCTGGTTGTTTTTAGAGTTTTGCTATTGTAAGTAACATTTTAATGAATATAGGTATGAGGAAGGCATTTTTGTATTGTGTTTTTGTATTCCTAGGAGTGGTATAACTGGATTTTATGGAAGCTAAATTTCTAGTCTTTTGAGGAATTTTCATATTGTTTTCCATAAAGGCTGAACTAGACGACATTCCCACCAGCATTGAATGAGAGTTCCTTTCTCTTTACATCCCCGCCAGCACTGATTGTTCTTGTTCTTTGTGATATGTGCCAGTCTCTGTAGTGTGAGATGGTATCTTGTTGGTTTGATTTGCATCTCCCTAATGTTTAGTGATGTGGAGCATTTTTTCATGTGCCTTTTGACCATTTGATTTCTTCTTTGATGAATTGTCTGCTCATTTCTTCTCCCCATTTTTTGATGGTGTTAGATGTATTTTTTTCTTGTTAAGTTCTGTCAGTACCCTGCATATTTTCAATATTAGTCCTTATCTGATAGGTATTAGGTGAATAGTGTCTCCCATTCTGTAGGTGAGCTCTCCTCTCTTTCTGCCTAATTCACTTAGACAGACCTCCGCTTCAGTGTCAGATCTTTCTGGAATAGGGTAACTATGAGCTCCTTGTGAACAGACACCTTAACCTACCAGATTATTCCTCATCAACAGGGTATGAATTGCTGTATTTTTCTACTTTCCCAAAACAACTTAACTCAGGAAGATAACATTGAAGGATAATAAATTATCATAAGCCCAATATGTATCACAAATAAAGGATGTTTATGACAGGGGTCATTCAACTACTATTCCCAGATATATACTTTCAATATCTTACAATTTTATTTGTCAATTATGCCTCCATAAATCTGAAAAATAAAATAAAAAGGCAGGAAGCCAGTAAGACATTTAGCTTACTGTTTCATGTATAAAAATAAGTCAACAAACTACTATTCCTTGATCAAAACTAGGCTATATTTGAACATGTTCATTTATGGGAACACCTCTGCACCCTCTCATTTGTACACTGTCCATCATTGACTTTTCTATCACACTGACTCATTAAGAAGAAAACACAGCTATCAAAAAGGCCCACAAAGCCAAAAATGTTTGCTCTCTACACTTTTATAAAGTTGTTTCTTTAAAACAACAATAAAATCATATTTAGTGAGCTTAAAACTAAGTATAAGATTATATTTCAGGACCTGGAGTGATACTACAGCAGTATCATTTGCCTATGATTCAGGTTCAATCCCCAGCATCCCATATGGGCCCCCGAGCCTGCCAGGAGTAATTTCTGAGTGCAATTGGGTGTTGCCCAAAACAAAACAAAACAAAACAAAATTATATTTCAATCATCCTTTTCTATTTTCTTAGTATACTGCTAAATTCATATAATTTTGAACTATTTGTATATCTTGATACTTTTTCATGAAGTTTTTTGAGAGGAGAGACTATCAAATAATGCTCAGAGACATAGGGTCACTCTCCAAAGTATTCATCCTAACTCTGATGACCTAAAGTTTTAGTTTGGCACAAAGTTCCTGAAGTCACATGGCCACAGTCAGGCCACTGGGGACCTTGAGGTTCTGGGAACAGAGCTCAAGGTCTGCACATGCAAAGCTCTTTAGTTCATCTTTTCATGAATCTTTAATATGATGTTTTAGCAAGCCCTACTTCTCTCTATAGATCAGAGGAACTCTGCAAAAAATCAAAGGTGCTTCAGAAAACAAGTGTAGCACTAATGCTTTGGGGAGTTTCATTTTGTCAATTTGTTGTGAACATATTTTAGCAAGGACATAAAGCGTATTCTAAAATTAAACTGACACTAATTTTGGTCCCTCCAAAGCCAGTCCTGAGACAAAGTTTTGGGTGTAAACAGTTTCTTTGGGATGTTGTTTGTAGGAGTATCTGAAAGAGAAGAAGTATTTGAGTCAGGGAAGATGATCCAGTCAATGATACTAATAGATTACTATTGTTGACAATGGCCAGTCAAGTGCGACTCCTTCAAGAGTGTTGAACTATATTCAAAAGGACAAGAACCAATATATACTTCTTTATCATTTGTTCCAGTAGATCAGAAAGGTTCATTTGGGCTTTAATTCTCTTCTGGACAGGTCCTAGTCAGAATGACAGTACTGATTGAGGCAGGAAGTCACTGCTCTGTATGGTAATTAATTATCCTTCTAATTTACAGCTGACACTTGGGAAGAGACAACAGATAAGTTTGACTTTTGACATTACTGTAGTTTCTTGAGAAACACTGCTCTGAATTTATAAAGTAGTTTCATATTATTTGCCCTTTCCATATATATTTTATTTTCTCAATTGACATTCTCCTTGCAGTCAGCATCTAACTCATTCTAAGTCTTTCCCCTCAGAGTTCTAAAGTTATAGCACCAAAACAGGAAATTCAATTAAATTTTCAAGTACTTAACTATGACTTAGTCCAGTGTTAAAATTGTCATAAAATGGTGACTGCAATTTGTGGGCATTAGATTTTGCTGTCTACTTTGGGCATTGAGCTATCACTGTTCAAAGTGGAAAGTGGAAGGGATATATCTCTCCAGTTATTATTTTGTTTGTTGTTTGTTTTTGGGTCACACCTGTGATGCTTAGAAGTTACTCCTGGCTGTGCACTCAGGGATCACTCCTGGTGGGCTTGGGGGACTGACCATATGGGACACTAGTGATCGAACATTTATCAGCAGCATGCAAGTTAAGCACCTTATTCCACTGTACTATCACTCTGGCCCCTCCAGCTATATTTTGGGCAGCAGCACTCAGGGGCTATTCCTGGCTCAGAAATTACTACTGGAAGGCTTAGCGGGGGACTATGTGATATCAGGGATTGAACCCCAGTGACTGTGTGCAAAGCAAACACCCTACCCACTGTGCTATTGCTCCAACCCCCATCCAGTGATTCTTAACCCCAGGATAAAGATATTGCTTGTCTAAAGCCCATAAAGATTCCTGGAATTTCCTTACAAATATAGAGATAAGAGAGAATATGCCCAGTGAGGCTTGGTGATGTACAGGACATAGTTGTCAGATTTTATGATTTGGAAGAAGAAAATGTATGTTCTCTTCTGTACTGACTAGTTGGTTCCTTGGCTCAGCCTGAAACCAACCTTAGTTCATAGGCTGGGAAAAGTGCATATTGCAAAGCCAGATGCCCCAGTGGCTTCCTTTATTTCTCAAAAGAAAAAGGTGTAATGTCCCTGGTGGTCATTTTGTTGTTGTTTCTATATTATCAGTGATTTTTGCTACAAAGAGGATTGCTGCAGAGCACAGACTCTGAAGACATGAGTTTCAATTTTGCCTCATTTAAGAAGCTCAGGGTCCACTTGAAAATTGAAATCAATAAATAAAGGTGCTTTCAATGTTCAGGTCTTGAGAAAGCAGGGGTCAGACTTCCAGTCCTGTTTTCAGGGGATCCTTTATATGTACTTTGAAAAACCAAGCACATTTTCTCCTCTGGCTATAGAAATTGGATCCATGTCCTTTTAGAGAAACGACAAATTATTTTTCAGTCTTTTTTTTCTGTCTGAATTATCAAGCTACATGAGCACAGTCTGTGGATTGCCCGATGACTGGGAGATGCCATTTGAAATGAGAAGGAAAATTACTCGCAGTCACCCCTTGGGTTTTTGAAAATAGAACCTGCTACTTATTATTTTATAAAGTATATATAGCATATTAATAATTGATTAACCTTATATTACTAAGAAGAATTGAGAGATAGAGAGACCGGCAGACACTCATTTAATTCTCACTCCAAAACTCAGCATATTATTTTTTATGCAAGTGATTGATGTGAAAAGAAACACATGGAGAAAATATGTAATTTGTGTGCAGGAACATGGCCATAGGGTAAGTCCCTGGTCTCTGAGGAGAATCAGGTAGTCTCAAATCCTGGGATGTCTCTGCTCTGTTAACCTCTACCTGTACTTTTCTAAGCAGAAAATTATTAAGGAACCACAAAAAGCTACGTTGCTTATCACCAGTCTTAATAATTGACCTATTATATAGTCAGAGAGGAAATTACCTGCATTTATAAACTACAAAAGAGTCAAAGTGGCCAGTAGTTTTATTTACTTGCCATTTCCAGTCAGTGCTGGTGGTTCCTGGGGAACCATCAGGGGTCTGCTCTGTAGCAGAAAGGACCTGAGTCCAACTCAGGGAGTGTATCCCAATTTACCCCACCTCATTCTAGCAGGTGATGACATGGTGCTCAGTAGAATTAGATTAGTGTAACTTTTCCACCACCAATGTTCTCCATTTCTGGGGGGTGTAAATATATGACTAAAGCCCAACTATAAACATGTTTGTAACCATGATGCTTAAGGAAATTATTTTTTAAAAAAATTTGAAAAAAAAATAAGTTGATGGCTACAGTACTTGCCATAGTATTTTCAGGTCAGGCTAGTAAAAATATACTCATGTGCCACTAAAGATATCCCTGTCCCTAGAAATATGACCTCAACTGAGAATGTCTTCCTTTTTATTATTATTACTATTACTTTTTCATGTTTTTTATTATTTATTAAGTACCTTAATTAAATATGTGGTTTAAAATTTGTTTATTAAAAAAAGAATAGAAAACTTAGATTAATATACTCATCCAAGAATTGACCACCAGAAAAGCATTCTCTAGTCCTAAAAGACAAAATACCAGGTAATCTCACAGATCTTAATTCTTAGGACAATAGGGACTGTCAATGCCATCCTGAGATTGTTAGAACAAGGAAGGCAGATTAAGTTATAACTGTATCTGTCATTCCATTTTTGGTGGTGCTCCATTACTAGGGGTTGATTCAATTCAGAGTGATTGCAGGCAAAGCAAGCACTTCAGTCTTTTGAGCTATTTTCTAGACTCTAATATCCATCTCTGTACTACAACTTGTAAAATTTCAGAATTATTTTTAATACAATCTATCTACATCCCTCAACTTTTGTAAGAAGCTCAAAAGGTAAAGCAAACAAACATTAAGAAAAGTTCCTCCTAGTGGACAGGAATAATAGTACACATAATAGGGTGTTTGCCTTGCACATAGCTGACATAACTTTTTCCCTAGTATCCCATATGGTCCACTGAGCACTGTCAGGAATAACTCCTGAATGCAGAGTCAGGGGTATTTCCCGAGCATTGCCAAGTGTGGCCCAAACAACAGAAACAAACAAAAAAACAAAAGTTGCTGCAAGATAGACACATAATAATCATTCAATGCATGCAAACTGTATTATAGTATTGTTATATAGTCAAATCCTTGTAAACTGATTTCATATAATCCACATGCTTTTAATGTAATTCATATTCATTTGTTAACAAGTGTTGCTACAGGACATTAAGTATGATTGGGAAAGTGTGAGCTCAACAATTGGGTCTGCTTGCCGTAAAGCCCCATTGGTTGTGGCTTCACTGTAGTAATCCCATTGTGTTTATCCCATAAAGAACTGTGAAAAAGTTATTTCTATTTTTTTTCTGCTGCTGCAAGATATCCTAAGCTAAGGAGAGGTAAGATTCTGCTTTGAGGTAAGATGGTAGTGCAAATTCATCTTTGAGAACCACTGGAAGTCAATTAAATTTGGTCATTCCTGTGACATCGGTCAAATAACTACTTTGAGCAGAGTAAAGTGGTTTGTGTTTTTTCTGCTGCTTTTTGAAACTCTTACTTAAATAGTTTGTTTGAAGTAATCAGATGAAAGACCCTGATGAGGAGGCTGGAAGTTTGGATAATCTTCAAGAGCCAGTGAGGCTCCTGTTCCCTACACAGGATTGGTTGGGCTCATGAAACCCCAAAGGCAAGCTTTGCAGTTCACTGTCGTGCAGAACCCATAATTTCCTGACAAATGGTGTGGTTCTCAGGAGTGATGTCTTATGAAATTGTAATCTACAAAAATTTCTTGCACAAAACTTATCAGGATGGTTTTCAGGGTTTTCATTTTTTAATGGTATTTCAAAAAAACTATTCATTTTTGTTTCATTTTAGAAAACAACATTATTTTATGTTTTTCTCTTTATCCATACACTCACAATACACATATTGCTTGCTGATGTTATTTTTTAATTTGAACATTTGGAAAATAAGAAGACAAGTGTCACTAACCCTAGTCCCTAACACTATTTTTCAATGTTCACCACTTTCTTTTTGTTGGTTTCATTTTTATCTTGTTTGAGGGGATATATCATGTAGTAGTAGGCACTGAACCCAGATAGGCAGGCAAAAGTGCTATTTTTTGTGCTCTCACTAGGTCCCTCACTAGGCTCTTTCTAAGGAATTGTAATTGAGACATCATCCAGACCTGGATCCTCTGAAGGAGTCAGAGAAACAACATTCACACAGGGGAGGGCTCTTTGAAAGGGTGGAAGCCCAGGTGTTAAATTTGTCAGGAATGCAGTGGTAATTTGTTGAATTAAATATTAAATTACTAAGTCCTTGATGGTGGTGGATGATGGTGAATGGATGGTGAGGCCTTTCTTGGCCAGGCCAGGTGCCTGTACCTTCTTTTGCCTGCCGGTTCTGAGGGTTTAGGATAACTGCAAGCAAATTATCCACAGCAGTCAGATTTCAGGAGACATGAGGTTTTATTATTAATAGACCCTAACTGCCATGTGCATATCTTACATGGCTTCTCAGCTAACCTTTACAGCAGCCTCCTTCAGCTGCCCTGCATCTATCCTACTTCCTTCTTCTGAGGCTTCCCACTGAATCTCTAGCTGAATCTCTCCTTCACCTCTATCCCAGGCTTTAATTACCAACCTCAGACCCCTCCCAGTCGTAGGCTGGTCTGACCATCAGGTAAGATTAGCATTTAGCCTTGGGAAGGGGTAATAGTAATTTGTATCTAATGAAAGGGGAATAAGAGGATCCAGGCTATCACGCAGGCATTGGGTGAGCAGTGGTAGAGACGTTTGCTCTCACCTGAAAAAACTCAGAGTTGTGTGATCCCATAACCATGCAGTGAGTATTTTAAGACCTAGGTTGCATTGATAAATGTGAATATATATCTATAATATATAATATGATTCATATTAAGAATGCAAGGGCATGCTGGACACAGTAGGAAACATGGTAAAGAGGCCCTAAGAAGTGAGAGAAAATATGGAATGTAAGAACTGAAGCTCAGGCAGTCTGGAGCCAGGAATTGGGAGACTGAAGAGGAGTCATGAATCAGGGTGCTTATGTCTTCCTAATGAATTTAAGGAGTTAGACCTATAACCTATGGATTTAAGGAGTTAGACATTTAATATATGATATGATCTTTTTTTTTTGGTAAACATTATTCAGTTCCTAACATTAAAACTCATGGAGTCATCTTAGAATTTCTATAGCAATCATAGAAGATCCTACATGAAGTTGCCATAAATACCTCCCAAATTACTTCTATAGAGACTAAACAGGAAACCCATATTCTCTGAACATGATGATCATGCAATTGACAATATGGGGAGAAGGGAGTACTGTGTATAGCATGATTTCTTTTTCTTGTTACAGACTCTCAAATAGTCATCATATTATCCATCTTAATTATTAACCACCAATTTGTAGCACATTGGTTTGAAGACATCAATTGAGTGTTCTTTTATGTCTTTAAACTTCCATTTAAATTTCAGAAATTTGAGCATACAAATCTTATGTAAATTTTATGTTTTGTGCTTTGTTGGCTACAAAAAAATTTCCAGGCTGAAATAATGATGAGTGATGTTAAGGGCATTCTTAAGAAGATTGACAGGGGTGCTTGACAACTTTGACTTGTCAGATTTATTTTTACTTAATTTTTTACTTTATATTTAGCAATAAAAAGTCTTTTGAAACACTCGAAGAAGAAGAATAGAACCCTATCTGTTACAAATACCTCAAATGGACTTCAATGAAAATGAGTTTTATTACTATGTAGCAAAAATTCTATAAGCAGTCAGATTTATTTTCCTATAGATTTAGGAACACAAAATATGTCATCCAAACTCAGCTATTCTCATTCTTTTTCTCAGTTTCTATAAAGATGAAGTAAGGATTATATCCAAGTTCTATAGCTATTCCCCTATATGAAGTTCCAAACATATTCACGAACCAACTACTACCATGTGAAATAAATGAAGTGAGTTTTTTGGATGGTTCAAATGCCCACAGACAAGTAGTGGTGACATCTTTATTTATTTATTTATTTTTGGTTTTTGGGTCACACCTGGCAACACCCAGGGATTACTCCTGGCTCTGCTCTCAGAAATCACTCCTGGCAGGCTTGGGGGCCATATGGGATTCCAGGATTCAAATCATGGTCTGTCCTGGGTCTGCTGTATGCAAGGCAAACACCCTACCTTCGTGCTATCTCTCCGGCCCTATGTAGAGGTAACTTTTATATCAAACCACAGAGTCTTTGGAAATAGATTAAAGAAAATAGTTGTGCCAATGCTGGATCTGTAAAAGAGATGAGTGGCCATTGCAAGAGAAGATGAAACACTACTTTGGCTATTTCTACTATCTTAGAAGAAAATTCATAATTAGCATGAATGCATTTGAAAATCTGTCCTATGATCACTTCTCTTATTTTTATATTTATTAATTCATACTTGTTTATATTATTATAAAATTTTATGTCTAGGATAAGAACTCAGGTCACAACCAGGCCACCAAGATTGTGTAGCTTATTATTTTTACCCCCAATACACCAATAATATAATATGGCATCATTTTTTTTTCTGCATAGGCACACTAAAATGGGAAAATCTTATGTGTAGAAAGAAGTTCTTATCTAATAGAATTAAGAACCCATGAATTTTATAATGCAAGGCGCCTTCCATCTGAACAGTTGTCATGGGGACTTGACTTAAACCTCATGTGATCGGACATTCACTGTCCAATCCCAAATCCCAGATCCCAACCTTAATACTGGCATAGTTCCCTGTACCAGCACCAGGAATCAAATTTTCCCCATGGGAGGCCCTAATACTGCTTTGGCACCATCTTGCACCAGGGTAGGTTCATATGACACCATGATGATGAGGAAGCAGCAATAACTTGATCTAAGGGCAGGTTGCCTTACCTCACCACCTAATGGTGAGATGAAATCAGAAGACTGCCTGTCCTAGGATTTGTGGGAAAAAAAAACAAGATCACTAATTACAGAAGACTTTGACATCTGCAACTGAGTAGAAATTTTCCTGGGCCCATAAAGAAAGACCTTGGGGTTTGACAAGTAACATGCCCGGAGCCTGTAGTAGGTCTCATTACAGTATGCTCCAAGGGTAGAGACACCCTTGGCCAAGTGAATTTTCTTTCTAATTTCACCAACATTTACTATGCCTATGCAAAAAAAATAAAAATAAAAACAAAACCAAAAAACACAACCTTGCCACATCTGCCCCTTTTTTCTTTTTTTCTTTGAATTTTTCTGTTTTTTCTTCTTTTAATTTTATTTAGATTTATAGCTTATAAATAGGTCCCCTGCCTTAATTTCTTTTACAGAATCAAAGGAAATGAATCATCTTGTTCTGCCTCATATTTTTGTCATCCTACAAACTGAGAAAAGAAAAGAAATGAATGGGACCCAGGGGCCAAGAAGTCTCGGAAGCATGGGTGGTAGGAATGTTGCACTGGTGAAGGGGGTGTTCTTTTTATGACTGAAACTCAACTACAATCATGTTTGTAATCATGGTGCTTAAATAAAAATATAATTCAATAAAATGGTCAGCCTTAAGTATCCAAACAGAAGTCAATGAAGAGACTCAAACTAAACTATAATGAGCTATACACAAATGGACTTGTTACACTAGGGGTCTAAGAGTGAAGGTAGGGATGAATGCTGGGAATTATCTGGAGGGAGGTCAACACTGGTGGCAGGAAGGCCCTAATTCACTGCCACTATGCAAGTGAAATACAACTGTGAAAGATTTGTAACTCACATTGGTTTCAATAACAATTAAAAAAGACTTCAGCAGTATAGTTTAACATCTCTCCATGCATATAGGATTTACTAAACTTAACTAAGCTCTTTATTCATACTCTTTTTTCTTCAGAAAGGATATAAATTTTTTTGCAAGGACAATTTTATATGCACAGTAAAATGCATTCAAAATGAAGTATAAAAGAAAGATAAAAGTGCAAAAGAAGAAAGAGGATGAATGAAACATAAAAATCCTAGACATGCTACAAATTTAGCTGTGGTTCATTATTGGAGGTGTAAGAAGGAAGATTGTGAGCTATCTCAGCTCTCATGCTTTTAAAAATGTCTAGTTCCTGAGAATCAGATCAGCAGGTATTCTTGCAAGTTATGGTGTCCAGGTTTCAGGGAGACAGCTTAGAGAGGTGGATTCCATGTCTGAAAGTCTATAACAACACAGCATGTTGGCACCCACTCCCCAGTACCATCAAGTAGGTCCCAAATAACCACTGTCTTAATTACCTGCATGTCAGACCCACACTCAGGCCAATCATCTCTTAGGAGTAGCTCTTGGGCCCCCAAGTATTGCTGGAGAAGCCACATTTGACCTTCAAAATGTTGTCATGATTTCTAATATTTTCAAGAAAGATAGCCAGAGATATAAGTGGAATATTTTACATAGGCTCTTTATGTAATAACTTTGCAGTTATTATGCTCCTTCAGCATAATTCAGGGACAGCAATTATGAAAGACCAATTTTCTTAAGTAATCAGAATTTTTAAAGTGATAGTTATCATAATATAGAATTTGACAGTTATCCTTAAGGTGACAGAGGTTCAAAGTGTGCAAGGTTCAAGGTGCAGATTATAATATTAATGATGTTAAGAGGAACAGGAATAATAAGAGCAATAATGTATACATGCCAAAATCATTTAGTGAGCACTGTGGCAGATGCTAAATGTTTACATGTAAAATCATTTCACCAATTGCTTACAAAATGCAAATTAAGGTAGAGTGCTAATAATACACAGTTTTCACGTTATGCAAATTTGAAATAGGAAGGCATAAGATAACACAGACAAAAGATGAATAATATGCACTTGCCATGTGCCCTTATGGGAGTTATAATTCTGAATTGAGAGGAATTTTCAGGAGTCTATCCCTACTATAAAGTGACATATTCCTATGTTTGCATATCATACCTTGGGCTACTTGGGCTTAATGAGCTCCAATAACTAGTCAAATTAATGAACCAAGAATTCTGGAGTTGTTTCCCTCAGAGTTGTTATGTTTTAGAATTGTTGGCCAAATTTATCTTTATAAACCTGGAACATAATGATGAATTTTTATAAACTAAAATTTTAGATGAGTGACACTAGTTTTATGCAGTTTTCTCAGACATGTACATGATGATAAATAGAACATGAATGACTAATATATTTTAATAAAATTCTTCTGTCCAAAAATTGTACCCTCAATTAAATAGCTTCCAAAAAGTGAAGACCTACCCATTGAACCAACTTCAGATGAGATAATTGGGAATTGATTGCATCACTGTACTGCCCAGTGGTGAAAAGTTGGTAAGTTAAGACCTCTCTCCAAAACAGTAATTGAAAGAGAAGCAAAACTCTTTGTGTCAACTTCAGGAGAGTTTAAAGATCATATTGGTTACAACTATTTTTTAAAAAAAGTGGGGGTGGGGGACCTATTAAGAGAAAAATAAATTGTAAGAAGAGAGTTGAAATAGAGTTAGAAATAGCAGTCCTAGTATTATAGTTGTTTCTTTTCATCGCTCAAATTAAAGAGCCACAACTGGACCCAATTCAGGTAAGAAAATGACCTTTGATTAGGACAAGCGCATAGTGCCATGTGCTTTGTACTTTGATTCCACTCTTCTGTCTGTGAGTTGAGTAGTTGTTTAGAGACACTAACTTTAGTATGTGTTTTCTTCTTTATTATTTTTTGCAACATCTTCAGAAAAAATTCATAATTGCCCTGCAAAACTCATACCTTGACTGACTACCACTTTTGCAGTAACAGCACTCTGAGAAATATTAAGAGGAAAAAAACTTTAAGGTAAACATAGACCAGGACAATAGATCCTTGTTTCTTCCTGTGGCTTGCTGAGGTTACCAACTCAGTCATTTTGAACCAATGCAGTTCTGCTATTTATTTTTTGCAAGTTTGCCACTATCCTTCAGAAGAACTGAAGGGTAATAGAAGAGAAATAATCATACTTTTGCATACCATCTTTTGTCCGACTTTTCTGGGTAATTTATTTGCCATTTCATGGTTGGGCTCAAGTAAAATTATGTACCAGCTCCTTCTCATCCATCTTCAGGAACATCTGAAGGGAAGCTTTGATCTTTGACTAGTTCAAGAAGGGATTTTGCCATCCAGATGTTTTGTGGCTGAAAGGCAGTTAATTTAGATGAAGTAAGGTCTGCTTAAAGTTTCAATAGAAAAGGATAGTGGGATTTATGAATTGGTTTGCGAGTATCTCTGCTGCCAAGTAAGAATTATGGTTTTAAAGGCAATAGTCCTGAACCCAATTTCATATTCCTTTTGTGTCCTTGCTCGGCAAAGTGCTTTTATTAATTACTGGTCTCCATTTTCTAATCTTTTAGCAACTTGAAAATATCCCAAGTCCAACTGCTGAATTTCATAACTTAAATATTTTATCTTAGAATCTCAGTGAACATGTGAGAACCATTACACATTTATTGTCAACACACATCAGGGAAATGGCAAATGCTACATTTGTAGAAGTTAAGATGAGAGAGTTCTCAGTCTAAAGAAGATTTTGCCAGATTGTGCTCAATTTCCTTTCCACATGTAATTTTTAATATGAAGGTATTTTCTCAGTGTCTATAAACAATTGTCACCATTGTCATTGCTTTTGTTTTAAATAACTTCTGGCTAAAAGTAGTTAAATTAATTGTATGTTATGATATCTATAATTATATATATGTGAAATGTATATATAAAAACTGTAAAATTCACAAATAGTCCAAGTAATTCCCAGTTTTTTAATGAAGAGAAATTTCTCTTGCTATTCCATTAACCTTTCAAGTCAGAGGTTGAGAATTCTTGGAATTGATTGCTGGCTTCCTAATCAAGAGCAGGGATAAAATTGTGAATTATTTTTCTGTTGATAACTTTTCTTCTGTGCTTTTGGGTAATCTCTTAGTTATTCTAAGAATTTTGCATAGGGCTGGAGTGATAGCACAGCAGTAGGGTGCTTGCCTTGCACGCAGCTGACCCAGGACAGACCTGGGCTTGATTCTTAGCATCCTATATGGCCCCTCAAGTCAGGAGCAATTTCTGAGTTCATAGCCAGGAGTATTACAGAGCATCACCGTGTGTGGCTCAAAAACAAAAAAAAAATAGTTTGACATAATAGATCATAGTAATCATGCATGCTGACCAACAGTGAACAATCACTAGATTTATCTGAAAATTTCTGATCAGACTCAACTCTCCTCAAGATGACAGCATCATGATTAAAATATTATTACTAATATGATTTTATGGGTACTGTGTTCCAATAGCACACCCTCCACCAGAGTGCTCACTCCCCTCACCCCACTATGGTCCTAGTCTTTTCCCACCCCTCAGTGCTCAATTCTGCAGATCTTGTGTTGCCTTGGATACTTGGTATTTTCTCGAAACATCTCTTTTACCACATATGAGAGATTATTCTGTATCTGTACTTCTTCTGACTGACTACATTCAGCTTGAGTTTATCCAGTTTCATCCATGTCACAGAAAATTTCATGGTGTTGTCTTATAGCCAAGTAGTATTCTACTGTAAATATAGCTTACTTAATCACCTGTCCTTCTTGAACACCTGGGTTATTGCCAACTGCTGTCAATTATGACTAGTGCTACAATAAACATAGACACAGTCATGCTTTCCTAATAGAGTTTTTAGCCCTTAGGGTATATTCCAAGCAGTGAACTTGTTGGATCATATGAAAGTACAATTCATAGTTTTAAAGAAGTTTCTTCATATCTTTTTCAAAGGCTTGAACCAGACAACAGTCACTCTGGTTGAGGGTGGATGAGGGTTCCTTTTGCCCCTGCTTACCCTCCAACACTCGTTATATTTTTCTTTTTGATGTGCACCTGTCTTACTTGTACAAGGTGATATTTAACTATGGTTTTAATTTTCATTTTCATTATGATAATTTAATTCTCTGGATTCAGAATGGTGGTGCCAATCATTGGCTTTGTCTAAACTGGGAGATAATAATTCTATAATTCATGAAATTATCTATGTTTACAAAATTTTTATTAGGAAAATTAACTAACACAATAATTTATAATGTGATCATACCTTTATAATTGTGTAAAATTTGTCTTACTGGCCATGGAGTATTGAAATAGGAAAGAAAATTATGAGCAAATTTATTTTTTGAGTGTTCCATGATCTTATTTGGACTTTTATTCTCATTGAGGCTATATTTGTGTCTGAAAAGTGAAGGTAACTTTAATTTGGGGGGGGGTGTTAAGTAGCACTTTACTTCTCAGTGCATATTCCTGGCTCTATGCTCAAGGATCACTTTTGGCAGGGAGGGCATAAAGTACCATATGTAGTGCTGGGAATAGAACCCAGTTCTTCAGAATGCAAGGCAAACACTCAACTTGCTGTATTGTTTCTCAGGCCCTGGAGATAATTCCTGATTATAATCAATCACCTTGATTTAAAATAACCAAAATTACATCAATAACTACATAATAGCTAGCACTATGCTCAGAGATCTTTTTCTTGGTAGTTTTTCAGATTCAAATATACTCCTCACAGTAGTTTTTGGATGTCTTTTCAAATGTCTTTCTGATTGTCAGTAAAGGGATGTTGAGTTGAGCTGAAATGAAATGATGTGATTCATCAGGACTCAGTTTTCTCTAACACATTGTCTTTGAGCTACATCACTCGTTTATTGAAAATCATTTTTAATAGATGAACATTTTTTCTCTTTCTCATATCCTTTCTTATTAAGAGATGAAAAAAGATGATTTTATGACACAGTAACAGATAATACTCATAGAAACATCATTTTTGTTCATTT
Organism: Suncus etruscus; assembly: GCF_024139225.1. Taxonomy (NCBI): domain Eukaryota; kingdom Metazoa; phylum Chordata; class Mammalia; order Eulipotyphla; family Soricidae; genus Suncus; species Suncus etruscus. Next base: position 57,765,742 of record NC_064864.1, on the reverse strand, counting down.
ATTTCATTTTTCCAATTAATTATTAGCTCTCAAAGAAATTTTTATTAGTAGCTCTAAGTGGTTCATGTATATTGATGATTAAGAACTTTAATGGCCTAAAATATTTGGGGGAGGGACTTTAATTATTTTCTCCATTTTTATTTTTTTATACTTAACCTAAATAATGGAAGTTTATTTCCTCATGCTTTTATTTTGTATTGCCAACTTTATGCAGATTTGAAGATACTTTATAATTCTTTTCAGAATTCACAATCTTTAGAATCAAACAGAGTTGGTGTGAAATACCAGTCCTATCATTTCCTTTCTTTGAAATATTAGGCAAATGACTCAGCCTTCAGGAAGTAATAATTCCTCCATATATGAGCTGTTTTAAAAAGAATAAATAAAACAACAGACAAAATTAACTGCATATTATAAGTGATAAGCTGATTAATTTTCTAAGACACTTTTTTCCTTGAGAAAAAGTGATGGCATTTGACTGAATTTGATCTCTAGAGATTTTAAGGGGTTATTTACGTAATGAAGATTAAACAATTAACTGTAATTTTTAGGGTCAAGATTATTTTGTCTTATCATTTTATTTTTGAAAAAAATTTTACTTTTTAAAAAAACGTTGTTAGGGGGCTAGAGTGGTGGCGCTAGAGGTAAGGCATCTGTCTCGCAAGTGCTAGCCTAGGACGGATCACGGTTTGATCCCCTGGTGTCCCGTATAGTCCCCCCAAGCCAGGAGTGATTTCTGAGCGAATAGCCAGGAGTAACCCCTGAGAGTCAAACAGGTGTGCTTCCCCCCCCCCCAAAAAAAGTGGTTGTTAGAAAACGCTTGTTTATTTAATAATGATTCTGAAATCTTTGTGTTAAATTTTCCTTCAAATATTTGTATCTTTAAAATTTGCAAGGAGAATGTTTGGCAATATGTGTTGAGACATTTGATCATAATCTAAATATTTTAAAACCTATTAATTAGATTAGTCTAAGTAACTAGATTGCATTTAGGTTTTGAAAGTCCAGTTACCTCTTAATAACACTGCTTGTTGTTTTGTTTTTTAAGTAAATGAAATGATAATAAATTATGTGTAATTTAAGAGAACAAAAGTAAGTATGCTAGAAAATAAATGTGAGCTTGATAAAATGAAAATACCATTTATGTCCTTTGATTTTAAACTTTAACTATATTTTAATTTAACTTTAACTTTGACCTAACATTGATTTTTCAACTGTATGTTTTCTAACTCCTAGTTTGCAAACTAGGAACTAGAAAATAAAATTTTGGTTGAACTTTTCATTGTGGAGCTTTTCATCTGTGTTGAGTAGACTACATTTTTTTAAGGTTTAAAGAAGATCTGGGGGATTTAAAATTTGTTAATTGACCTTTTCTTGTCAGATTGGTGCATCAACTGTCATCCCCAGAATCATACTGTTTTATTTTATGTTGCTAAAATTTCTCTCTTATATGATCTGAGAAAATGTAATATAGTGTGTGGAGTAATTGATTGTTGCCAATTGAATTGAATCAACTATTTAATGACTATGGGAAAACCTAGAATGTGTCATAACATAGGTCAGATAAATCATGACCTTTTTTTATAAACAAACTTCATAGTTGCAAGGTGACATGTAACATTTTATTGAAGTGCAATAAAAATGTTAGAAATTAACAGTGACTGTTAAAATATCAGGAAGAATCCCAGTGAAGAGAGTAAAGTAGAAAGTATAGAGCATAGATTTCAATCTGGGTCTATATTTAATATATGAGTTTATATATACATATACATGTAAACCTTATATATACATATACATGTAAACCTTACATGATATATAAATATATGTTAAAAATTTGCAGTAATCATACCCAGGCCTCACATATGCAAGATGAACATCTCCTTCTCCTTTTCTTTTTTCTCTCAATTTCATCTTGAAAATTGATAGCCAGAGGGAAAAGTCAAGCTCTAAGATTTTTATAATTTTTATTTATATCTATACACACAGTACACTACATGCAGAAATATGTATGTGTGTATATATCTATAACAAAAGAGAATTTCATCAAAGTCACAAAGAATGGTATGCCAGAGTGTTAGCAAAGTGGACAGGGCACATGTTTTGCAAGCAGCCAGCCTGAATTCTAATTTCAGTACCACTTGTGCTCAGAGTTCTACCAGGAATAAGTACTGAGAACTGCCAAAATGCCACTCCCCAAAAAAGTAGTAAAAAGAATTGGAACTCCTCAATGATATACTGACAAAAAGACAAGTTTTGTGCAGGCATCTCGATGAGACAAAGACTGTCTCCTCAAGCTATTTGGCTTGGTCCTAGCTATGGCATACAATCAGTACTCTAATAAGCATAGCAGAAAATAAGTTAAAACTAGTAAAATTACCTTACACTAAAAGTAAATTCAGTATGCTGCAATTTGCTCCAAGTAAAAAAGTGAATTTACGGTACTCACTAATACAAAATCCTAGCTGAGATGTAATGTTGCATGCAGTAACTATCCTTAAGGAGCCTTAATTCATCTGAGGCAAGGGGAATTTATCCATAAGCATCATATACTTTTTAATTACTTTTAATTAAGGTCTGGTAAATATGGTGAAAGGAAATATATCATATATGAACTGTAAAATTCTATACATTTTAATGAATGTTTACAAGAATGCAACCTACACCTAGATTATAAAAAAAAATGAATATTGCCTAAACCTCAAATGCTTTCAGGTATCTCCCAGTAATTAAGCTCCACCTATTATCCAGATTTATGACATCTGAGGTTATAGTTTTCTGATTAAAACTATTTTATAAAAAGAATTGTACACTGTGTATATTTATGTCTACAGCCTTTCATGATTAGATTTGTGAAATCATTCAAGTTGTTGCATATACCAGTGATTGATTGTAACATATGTACACATTTCGGTCACATGTACAACTTGAAAGCTTTAAAAACTACTGACCGGAGTCTAACAATCTTCCAAAGATATACTATACCTTCAGATAAACATAGTACTATCTTCATAGTAATTTATCCTTCCTTTTTTACTTGAATCACAAGCTATTTATCATTTTGTCCTACTTTTTATTACAGTATTATAATTTACAATAGTTTAAAGTCAGTTTGTAGTTGTAGAGCTACTATACCAATTCATCAAGAGTGCTTCAAGACCTTGCCATCTTAGCTCCTGGTTTTTTTCCCATATCCCTTCAATCTCCTCCACTTCATTCCTAATTCTAATTCTAATGTCTCATGATTTGTTTGCATTGGGGCTTGTTCTAACTCTTTCTTTTTCTTTTCTGCACATGAGTGAGACCAATTGGTATTCTTCTTTTGCTTTCAGATTCACCTCAGTTAACATGAAACTGTTCAATTCTTTTCAAGCTGCAGAAAATTTCACAATGGCATTGTGTCTGATAGTATCAGCATTATGTATATATATACTATACTTTTTATCTTTTCATCTTTTATACACTTTTGATGTTTTCAGATCTTGGCTTTTGTAAATAGTGTTGTGATTAACAGAGAATAAGTCGTTTTGCATTACTGTTTTTGCATTGTTAAGGTCTGTATATCTTGACTTATTAAGTAATCTTGTTACCTTTCTATAAAAGATTCAGGTATTTTTTTCATTATCTTAGGGATATTGAAATCTAACTAGGATCTTATGTATCATTTAAAATAAGGTCATATTAAACTTTTCCTCATGCATATTCAAATGACCTATTAATTTAGAGAGCATTCTTCTTCCACTGACTGAAGTTTCACCTTTGTCAAAAGTTGGTTTTTGCCTGGATCCTTACTTGAGTTTATTGGTCTATTTGTCATGTCTTGGCTATGGCATGATATATTAATTACTGTCACTTTATGACAAACTTGATTTATGATAATGTTTTTTACATCATTGTTGTTCTCTGTAACTTAACACTTTCATTTCCTCACAAATTTAAGAATAACTTTGTTAATTTATACTTAAAAAATAAAATGGGAGGTCTGAGAGATAGAATAGGGGTTAGGTGGTGGCCTTGCACATAGCTGTTTCAAATTCAATCCCCTGGGACCACATAATATCTCCTCAGCATTACCAGGAGTGACCCCTGAACTCAGAACCAGGAGTGAGCCCTAAGCAATACCATGTGTAACCTCAAAACATAAAAAATAAAACCACGAGCCAGGAATAGATACAGTATAGTCCTTTCTTATAAGAAGACATTGGTTCACCTCAGCATTAATCAAACCAAACTAAAACAGCAACAATAACAACAACAACAAAAATATAGGTTTGGCTATTATTCTACCCTAATGTGTAATGAAATAAATTGATATTTATTATTATTTATTGATATTTATTGATATTCTAATTCATGGACATGGCTTATCTTTGCTTGAATTAAAGAATTAATTGAATTAAGGAAGACCTTAATTCTCTCAACATTAAAAATATAACATAGGAATATTTCCTGTTTTAATTAAATATATGTCTGGTTATATTATTAATATTTATTTTTATTTATTAATATATAGAAATAAAATTACTTAAATAAAGTAGCACTTGTTAAATTATTAATTTTCCTTAAGTTTTTAAATTATAATTATTAACATAAATTATTAGAAATTGTAGACTTGATCCATTTTACAATTTCCCCAATCATTCTATTTTTATCTGATATATATGTCTAAGTATATAAAGGAGTTATTTTATGCATCAGCTCACGTTACTTTATTTCACTGCAATGCTATTTACACAGGAAAGGCAAAATCAATGTTTATTCCTCCATAAATACCAATTTTCAGAGTCAGGAGCTACTTGGACTGTTTATCAATGAGGTAAACATTTTCATTTGGTGGTGTATGTGGAAGTTATATATTTTTTAAATTATTACTATAAAATTTAATCTAATCCTAGATTAAATTGATAGTTAAGCAGGGGTTACTTATATTACTCATGGATTTTAGTTTTCTGTTTTGCTTTTCTGAGGTAGCCACATCTTTCTGAGTTATTACACCTGGCTATAAGCTAAGAAATCACTGTTGGCAGGGCTCAGGGGATATGGGTGTCAGGGATAGAATATGAGTCAGCCTCTTGTAAGGCAGTGCCCTGTTCCAATGTGATATCTCTCTGACCCCTGCTCAGGGATTTTCAAGAAGTAATAATTTTTTAATTAATGTCTTTATATAAGCATCATGATTACAAACATGTTTGTAATTGGGTTTTAGTAATATAAAAGGATATCCCTCTTCACCAGTGCAATATTCTCACCACCAATGCCCCCCCCCATTTCCCTCCTCCTCCACCCCCCTGCCTGTATTCAAGACAAGAATTTTATTTCTCTCCCTCACTACCATTGTCATGATAGTTGTCAGTGTAGTTATTTTCTAACTGAACTAACTGCCCTATAATTTTTGAAACATATGTTTTATGTTTGTTTAAGGATATGTGTTTTAAAGTCAGATAGAACTAGATTTAAATTCTGGCTTTAACTCTAGGCATTTTAACACAGTAAAATCATTAATGTCCTATTCTCAGATGTAAGAAAGGCACTGATCAGATAATTTGATGCTGGAATAGAATGAAATTATTTATGTAAAATGTATGCATATGGACTGACCAGTGAGTCAGCTCAACTATTATAAGCTCTTAGATGTAAATATTAAGGTTAGTTTAACACCTAATACTTTTTACTCTTTTTGCCTATCTGCTGGCTATATTGCTTCCTCTAAAATATCCTTATGTGTAAGAACATTCAAAAAGTAAAATATTAGGGCCAGAGTGATGGTAGTAGCAGTAGTACATGGTAGTGAGAAGGCAATACCTTTCCACGCACCCACCCACTTCCTATTGGTTTCTTAAGCACTGCCAGGAGTCAACCACCAGTGCAGAACCAGAAGTAACCCTTGAGCACTGCCGGATGAGGTTCAAAAATAAAAACAACAGTAAAATATTTTTAGGTTATAAAACTTTTGCAAGTACATGGAGCTGAATCGATAGCACAGAGAGTAAGGTGCTTGCCTTTTGCACAGCTCACCAGTCATTCAATTCCCAGTACCAACTTATGGTCAGTCTCCCTGGCTCTACTAAAAATAATCCCTTAAAGTAGAGCAAGGATAAGTCCTGAGCACCCACAGCTGAGTGTGTCCTCAAATCAACAACAGCAAAACAAACACAACAAAAACCACTTTTTCAAGTATTGTAAGACTAGACAAGCTCTTAAAAAAAAAAAAACAACAACAACAAGAGAGAAGCTACCTACCTCTCTGCTTCTTGACCTTCAATTTTGTGAAGGACAAAGACAGGGTTTTTAAATTTTTATTTAACTATTCTTTATCTCAATAGTCATTAGTCAAGCCTTGTCTCATATGGTCCTATTTCTTTCAAAAAACAGGACTAACTTCTGACTTTAATGACAGCTTTAAGAATATGCATCAAGAGAAAATGGAAGGCATTATGCTAAGCAGAGTGAGTCAGAAGGAGAAAGACAGAAACCAGATCATTTCACTCATGTGCAAATTAAAGAAACAAAGCAAGGGAATAGACAATGCTCAATAAAGACAAACTCTGAGCTATTCCCAACCAAACTTGGGAGCAAGAAAAGGGACCTAGGAATAGTGGTGGCAGGTGCTGTCACTATTAATATTGCTGTAAACCATAATAAATATTATGCATAATAAAAATTTATTATGAAGTGGAAAACAGCAAATACCTGCCTTTGACAGATGTGTCCCCAGGATGTGGTTCTAAATAGTTTTGTGTAAAAAGACATGGTTCTATACATATCTATACAGTTCTATACAGTAATAATGTGGAACCAGCCAGTGGGCTACATTTAGCATCCAGATCCTATGTCTCTATTAAAGTCTTTTTACACAATTAATTAGATGGAAGAATGATGAAATCTGAGCAATAGTACAGCTGGTAGTGCACATGCCTTGCATATAGCTGACCTGGGTCAGATCCCCTAGCATTCCTTATGGTCTCCAGAGTACAATCTGCAATGATTCTTGAGTGCAAAGCCAGGAGTATCCCCTAAGGATCCCTGGGAGTAGCTCAGATAGGGGAAAATAGAAATAGCAGAATGAGGTTTTGTCTTTTTCAAAATATTTTTAAACAGATAAGCTTTTTTATTTTATTTTTCAAAAGAGCTTCATGTTTCAATTATGCTTTCTGACTCTGTACTTTTGTCTTCAACATTTTCAAAACAATTTACTGTTCCTTGATAAGAGATTCATACTCAGTTCTATCTCAGACACACTCGGCACACATGGAACCACAAAGGCCTGGCTGACATAGTTCTATTTTTAGGAAGCCTCTGAAGAATTTTAGGTTTCTCAGTGTAAACTCCTCAACATCAGCCCAGACACATACCACATGTAGACTTTGATGCCTTCCCAAACATTTTGGTATAAAAATAAACAATTTGATTTCTGGGGGTTGGGGACAGCCTAGTTCTGTTGGAGGTTGTAGTATAGAAGAGTTGATGATGCTGTGTTAAAAACTGGGCCATTTTGGAGACCTCCAAGGCACATTCCTGGAAAAGACAAGAGTGAGTTTTATTTTTCGAATTTTATTGATACTCTGATTTACAGTGTTGTTTACCTATGATGGTTCCACCTCCATCACCACCACACCAGTGTCCTCCTTCCACCATGTATCCTAGTTTCCCACCCAAGCCTTAGCTTGGCACTTTGATAGTTACATTTATCAAGTTTAATATTTGAAGTTTGGGCCCAATGCTTATGGTAGTATTGGGCCTAGTGCTTTAGATATAGTACCTCTACACAGCAGAGCTGGCCAAAAGCCCCTCTTTGACATTATGTTACTTCCTGACCATCTCTTCTTTCTTCTCCCCCACAAAGAAATTCAAGAGAATCCCCATTACAAAAGGAGCTTATAGGCTCCCTTGTGCACACTTCTCTATCTCACTATACAAAGAAACAAATTCATCAACCTTTGATATTTCTAACAAATATAGTGCAGTTAGAGTTTGACATATTACTGCTAGACTGGCTCTTAATTGTTTCCAATTCTACGAATTTCTACATCAGACCTAGAGTGTATGATGTGGGGTCAGGTGTATTAGTGATATTTACTTATTTGAGAAATGGTCATACGATTTTTCCAAAACACATACCATACTTTACATTCTCTGATAGTTTGATATTTAGAATATTTCAGAAAGCATTTTTCTCTTTCAAAATCTATAATCTCTCCCTCTTCCTCATCTGCAAACATCATATACAGTGTAACTAAAATATGCTGATATTTAGAATTAGCCAAATATTATTTTAATACTGTGTCTCTGAGGAAAGTTAAAATGAAAACAAGTGATATATCTATTTTAGAAGAAAACCTGCCTTTAACTGAGGAATCCCTGTATGAGAGCAACACACTTACAACCTCCAACCCCCCAAAAATTGTTCTCAAAAAATTGTTCTCAAAAACCTTCATAAGAGAAACTAGATTTGAATGTTCCAGACGGTTAATTTTAGAGCACGAATTTCCCATATCAAAGTCCTTAGCAGGTGAAAGCTAACAGCCTTTTCAAAAAAATAAACTTTTAAGATAACCTGGGAAAACTGAACAAAATGTTTGCCCCAATGCTAAGCTCTCATGGAAGCTCAACATTTTCTGAACAGTGCTTTGGAAGTATCATTTATTTTGTAAGTAAAGTAGTAATTAAATTTAAAAAGTATGCAGTGGAGGAAGAGAGTCTGATACTGAACATTTCCAGCAGGAGGGAACATTACTCAAGTTAAGTCTCCAACCCTTTCAAGAACCTCTGCTCATTATGTTCGGTGGGGATGGGGTGAGTGCTCCGTGTTTTCAAAGCGCATATGCAAAAAGGAAGGTTTGGAGATCAAAGACATTTTCATTGTGCTTATTTCTCTTTCTGTACATTTTTATCACGATGATTTATTCTTAGATATTTTCATGTCCTACAAGAGGATAAATTAATTGTTCTATTTTTTGTATAAATTGCCATGTCATGTGATAAGAAAATTGGTTTCTCTCCTGCTTCATGTTTGGGTTGGAGATGTAAATGTGGGAAATTACTCTAGTCTTTTTCCTTTTTGTGTGAAGAATGAATTATGCTCCTGTTAAACGTTTCTACTCTATTACTTAAGACTGATTATAAGTGAAATGTTAAAGGAGAGATTTACTCTCATCGCTATATTAAATATAATTTTGCTGTTCTCTGAAGCAATTGTTTCTATCACATTTCTTCAAGAAGCAAGTTAAAAAATTATGCTTGATGTATAAAAGGTGGAAGTCTTTTTAGGTATTGAAGTTTAGATTCCTTTTACCATGTAAAACAGTTTTAAAGAAAAGATTTTATAATCTAATACCATTAAGTCATCTGATACAGAAATCTGTATTTTCAGATAATGTGTTAAGAATAAAGTTTTTTGGTTGCTGCCAGAGAAGTAGTACAGCAGGAAAGGCATTTGCCTTGCACACAGCCATCAAGGTATGATTCTCAGCATCTCATATGGTACCCCAAATTCTACCAGCAGTAATACCTAAGCATAGAGCTAGGAGTAATCCATGAGCACTGCTGGGTGACTGGGAGGGAGGGAGGCGGGGAAGGAGGGAGGCAGGGAGGAAGGAAGGAAGGAAGGAAGGAAGGAAGGAAGGAAGGAAGGAAGGAAGGAAGGAAGGAAGGAAGGAAGGAAGGAAGGAAGGAAGGAAGGAAGGAAGGAAGGAAGGAAGGAAGGAAAAAGGAAGGAAGGAAGGAAAAAGGAAGGAAGGAAGGAAAAAGGAAGGAAGGAAGGAAGGAGGAAGGAAGGAAGGAGGAAGGAAGGAAGGAAGGAAGGAGGAAGGAAGGAAGGAAGGAAGGAAGGAAGGAAAAAAGGAAGGAAGGAAGGAAGGACGGAAGGAAAAAAGGAGGAAGAAAGGAAGGAAGGAAGGAAAAAGGAAGGAAGGAAGGAAAAAGGAAGGAAGGAAGGAAGGAAGGAAGGAAGGAAAAAAGGAAGGAAGAAAAAAAGGAAAAAAGGAAGGAAGGAAGGAAGGAAGGAAGGAAGGAAGGAAGGAAGGAAGGAAGGAAGGATTGGCCAGGTTTAATGGGAAGCAACATGGGACAGTGGGAGGATGGAAGTGTAGGAGCTAATTCCAAGATGCTGGATTATACTTGTAAACAGTCAAGCAGGAATATTTTAATGCCTGGCATGTGATATAGATTGCTTTCCCAGATTTTTTTAGTTGGTATAAAGGAAAAGGTTCATGCAATGACAAATTCACTGGCTAGAGGGTAGATTCTACAGAAACCAAGTTCGTTCGTTCATTCGTTCGTTCGTTCGTTCGTTCCTTCCTTCCTTCCTTCCTCCTTCCTTCCTTTTCCTTCCTTCCTTTTTTCCTTTTTTCTGTCCTTCCCTCCCTCCTTCCATCCCTCCTTCCTTTTTTCCTTCCTTCTGTCCTTCCTTCCCTCCTTCCATCTCTCCCTCCTTCCCTTCCTCCTTCCAACCCTCCTTCCTTCCTTCCCTCCTTCCTTCCTTTCTTCCCTCCTTTCCTTCTTCCTTCCATCCCACCTTCCCTCTTCCCTTCCTCCTTCCCTCCTTCCTTCCCTCCCTCCTTCACTCTTTTCTTCCTTCCTTTCTTTTTCCCTCCCTCTTTCTTAATTGGGGGGGTCACACCCGGCAGCGCCCAGGGGTTACTCCTGGCTCTATGCTCAGAAAATGCCCCTGGCAGGCACAGGGGACCATATGGGATGCCGGGATTCGAACCACTGTCCTTCTGCATGCTTACCTTCATGCTATCTCTCCGGCCCCCTCTTCCTCTTTCCGTCCCTCCCTCTTTCCATCCCTCCTCCTTCCTACCTTCTTTCCATTCCCCCTCCTTCCTTCCTTTCCTCCCTCTTTCTATTCTCCCTCCTTTCTTTCTTCTTTCCATTCCCCTCCTTTCTTCATTCCTTCCCTCCCTCCTTCCTTCCATTTTTATTCCTTCCTTTATCCTTCTCCCCTCCCTTCTTTCCTCCTTTCTTCCCCATCCCTTGTTTCCTTCTTCCTTCCCCCCTCCCGTGTTTTCTTGCTTTTCTTCTTTACTTGCTTCATTTAATTTATAAAAGGGTCATTCATTAGGGGAGAGTTTTATTCTTTCATTCTCATGTTTCATTTTAAATTTTAAAAACTGTTTATATACACACCAAGTGTGCCGCCTTAACGATAAGGCAAAGGAATATAAAGATAATTATTCCTTTATCTCTATGCAACCTATGTATACACATCATAGACTCTGGATTTATAACTGATACCAGGAAGCATATCAAAAAAGGCTCTCAGTTTGAAAAGCTTGTTTTTAATTAAGTCTATGAGGACATTTGTAAAATTATAAGAAAGTGATAATATTGCTACAACATATTTAATTTATAATATCAGTTAACTTTTATATTTGGTGTCATACTTAATATTTAAAACAATTCAAAATATAAACGCCTTATTCTCCCTCAGTTCATAGGTTAAAATCACATTATCAGGGTGATTAAGGTATTTATACAAAGTAACATAGCAATGATTTTCAATGTGAGTGTTCTGCATTCTTTGACCCTGAAATGTGTTATTTCAATGATTCTTACTTAACATCATAAGAGTAATCACCAAAGTAATATTAATTCATTTCCTTTATTCAATCTGTAAGACAAGATAAATATATAACCAGATATATCTAAGGTCTAAATACAAATCTTCACAGCTAGTGAAGGGCATAATTCTTTCTTAAAGGAGATTTTCTGATCCGATGACCTATGACTTTCTCACCCCCAAACCACTCTCTCTTATCTTATTCTTCACATGGAGATACTTGCTATTAATTCTCTTGTGTTAATCTATAATTAGTATGGAGAAAACCATGATAATACTTTAGGGTAGTTTTCTGGTTGAACAATCAACTCTAATTTTTAAAGATTCTCTTTAGGTTTAATCAGCAGGAAGGGGGTAAGTTGATTTCAA